>NC_034613.1:79668459-79675334 GCF_900095145.1 Mus pahari
AAAAAAAAAAAAAAATCTAAATTTTGCTGAGTATATGACCATAAACAAGCATGATCTTGAACCATGTGGCAAATTTTCAAAGTTCAAATTGTACATGAGATGCATAATATCGACTTTAAACTGTTAAAAGATTTTATGAAGAATGGTAATAACTGTGCCTAAATCAAAGAGTTCAATTTACTGAATGAGGTTCATAGAAAGACAAACATTCAATGAAACATAAAGGAAAAATTGTAAGACCACTTAAGAAATTTTGTAAGGAAAAGGGAAGTAGCCATTACATAGCATTCATATTATAAGCCCACATGCAAATAAAAGGAAAACAAATGCATTAAAAACACCATTTGAAATGTAATTTTTAAATTAATTTTATGTATTTGTTCCCTTTACTTCTCAATATCAGTCCCCCTCTCCTCCTCAAACCTCAGTATCTCTCACACATCTCCTCAGCCATTGCTCTGAGAAGGGAGAGCCCCCTGGAGCTTTTCCCCTCTCTACACATCAGTCCCTGAAGAAGTAGGCTGTCCTTTCCCACTGAGGTGAGACAAGGCAGCAGCCCGGTTTAGGGGAACAGGATCCACAGGCAGACAACAGGTTCAGAAACAGCCCCCGGTTCAGTTGTTGGGGTGACCTGCATGAAGACCAAGCTGCACTTTTCCTATGTATGTGTAGGGGGCTTATGTCTGACCCATATATGCTCTTTGGTTGGTGGATAAATCTCTGAAAGCCCCAAGAGTCTAGGTTAGTTGACTCTGTTGGTCTTTCTGTGGACTTCTGATACCTTTCAGGTCCCTCAATCCTTCCCGCAATTCTTCCACGAGATTCTCCAAGCTCCATCTAATGTTTGTGTGTGGGTCTTTGCATCTGTTTCCATTGGCTTCTAGGGGAGCCTTTCAGAGGACAGTTATGCTAGGTAACTGCAAGCATAACAGAGCATCATTAATAGTGTTGAGGACTGGTTCTTGCCCATGAGGTGGGTCTCATTTTGGGCCAGTCTTGGTTGTCCATTCCCTCAGCCTCTGCTCAATCTTTTTCGTTGCACATCTTGTATGCAGGGCACATTTTGGGTCAAAGGTATTGTGAGTGAGTTATCCCTCCACTGGGAGTCATGCTGGGCTACTGGAAGTGGCCACTTCAGGGTCCATATCCCCAATTCTAGGAGTCTCAGCTAGAGTAACCCTCATAGCACCCTGGCACCTTCACACCACTCCCCAGATCCAGTGTCCCAGGTCTCTGGCACATACCCCCAGTCCTGTGCCCACTGCTGATTTCTGCTTTCTCTCCCCTGCTCTCCCTATAGCTGATCCCCCCTCTCCTGTTTATGTTTTCCTCCTTTATCTCACCCAGGTCCCTCCCTCCATGCACCTCTGATATCTATTTTATTTCCCCTTCAGAGGAAGATTCAGAGGATCCTCTCTTGGACCCTCCTCATTATTTGGCTTCTTTGTTTCTGTGGATTTTAGCATTATTATCCTGCACTTTATGGTTAATATCACCTTATAAGGAAAACATTATTTTTAAGATGGACATGGCAGCATATGCCTTTAATTCCAGTACCTTAGGAGGTGAAGGCAAGACTGTCAGGAATTTGAGCTCATCAGAGTCTGCTTCTGAGTCTCAGTTTGATAGTGAGGTTCAAGCCAGCCTTGTCCACATGAGATCCTGTCTCAAAGGACAAAAACATCCACTGTTTTTAAAGTAGAAAAGTGATTTCAGGCTCAGAGGAATCATTAAAAATACTAGTTTAATTTCATCTCATAGAAATAAGTCAGTATGTCTCATTCACCTCAGTAGATAATGGCCCTGTGAGGAGAAGTTACTGTAATTGGTAGAATGTTTAGTAATGCTAAGGGATAGCTTTCCTAAAAGAAGACTAGATGAACAGCTTCACATTCTTTCTGAAGAGAAGTTGAAGTTACTTAGGCCATGTTGTTGAATAATGTTATGGGTCACATGATCTCTCAAGAAATGATAATTTGGTGGTGAGATAGTTCAACTCTCATTTTATGAATTTTGTATGATTCCCTTCCTTCATTGATTATTCCCTGGTTTCTGCCTCTGTGATCCTGAGAAAATTGTTTCCTAAAATTTCAGTTTCTAATAGCATCATCTATCATTCTGGTTGGTAGATAAGAAAATAGTTCACATCAAGTATCCAATGTTATGCCCCTGGTAAATAGATACTGTTGCTATTTTTGCTATTATTTACCCCTGCTATGACAAAACAGTAACATTTCCTAGAATAATCCTGAACATTGCTCCTTTGTCACACGTCAGACATTAGCTTCTGTGTTTTCTAGCTACAGGATGGATTATTCACCCTATCTTTGATTTCATAGAACTTTGTGCATATTTTACTGAATGGTTTGGGATGGTTGTGTAATTGTCTTTTTTGTATCGCTGCTTTCTTGCCAATTTTTTGAACTATTCAAGAGGAGGCATTTTCATCTTAGTAATGGCTTTGTGCTTAATGTTGATCAACTATCTCACATAGTAGAAATCCAGTAAGTATTTATTCAGTAGATGAATGCATGAATAAGTATATTAATGTGCTGGGAAAAGATATATAAGCATTGCATACATTCTTTGAAATAATAAAATCTTCTGAAATTCATAATACCAACCTCAAAAATTCAAGAATTTAAACTACATACAAGGTGTAAATTTAACCTTGAAAATTTTCAAAAGTTTTTTTCCCAACCATTGTGTTTCTTTTAGAATTCTTTGTGAATTCAATGTAGGACTCCATAAAAGGATTCTCTTGAAGTTTTTCATGCTAATTACCATTAAGACAATTAAATAAAGGATTTTCCTACATCCAAGATGCAATTTGCAAAACACATGAAACTCAAGAAGAAGGAAGACCAAAGTGTGGATACTTCGCTCCTTCTTAGAATGGGGAATAAAATACCCATGGAAGGAGTTACAGAGACAAAGTTTGGAGCTGAGACAGAAGAAAGGTCCATCCAGAGACTGCCCCACCCAGGGATCCGTCACATATACAACCACCAAACCCAGACACTATGGCAGATGCCAGAAAGATTTTGCTGACAGGAGCCTGATATAGCTCTCTCTTGTGAGGCTATGCCAGTGTCTGGCAAATATAGAAGAGGATGTTCACAGTCATCTATTGGATGGAACACAGGGCCCCTAATGAAGAAGCTAGAGAAAGTACCCAAGGAGCTGAAGGGGTCTGCAACCCTATAGGAGGAACAACAATATGAACTAACAAGTACCCCCAGAGCTCATGTCTCTAGCTGCATATATAGAAGAGGATGGCCTAGTCGGCTATCAATGGGAGAAGAGGCCCTTGGTATTGCAAAGATCATATGCCCCCAGTACAGAGGAATGCCAGGGCCAGGAAGCAGGAGTGGGTGGGTTGGGGAGCAGGGCGGGGTGGGTATAGGAGGCTTTGGGGATAGCATTTGAAATGTAAATGAAGAAAATTTCTAATAAAAGTTTCTTTTCCCAAAATGTCTACTTTTGTGAGTGTAGCTATTATAAGACAAGATAACATATGAACAACATAAATAACATTCAGACTGGATAATTCTGTTTTCACTGATATTCAATACTATGCTATTTTTATTACTTTATTACTATTTATTATTTTTATTTTTTATTTATTTGTGACTATTGTTATCATATTTTAGCTTACCTCAGAATTCTACATGATGAACTTGAAGACAGAAAATAGGAATTTACAGCTATCTCTTCTTTCTCCCTCTCCTTCTCTATTACCCTATCACCTTGGTCTATGTCCCTTTTCCTTTGCTTGCTTCTGTGTTTATATTAGTTTATACACTCACATCTAATGATTTAGAGCTAAGGTCTACAAATAAGAGAAAACATGAGGTATGGGTATAACTTAGTATAATATTAATATTTTCCAGTCCTATCCCTAAATAGAACTCAGGATAACATGTTGTGTATATGTGAGCAGGTAGGGGAAGGAGAGGGAGAGAGAGTAACAACAATAATTTTTTTTAAAAGGAGTTCGTGAACTTGAGAGGGATTGAGGGGGACAAGGGAAGAGTTGGAAGGGAAGATGAAGGGGTGGAAAGAAAATACAGCATGTATGAAATTCTCAAAAATATCAAATTAAAAGACAAATTTGCAACTAATTCATCTCCAAAACCAATTCATCATTTCTCAAAGAATCAATTAGACAGAATATATAATTGCAATTAAGGCAAAATAATTTTTGTTTTTATGGCTTGCTATAGAACTCTGGATATCGTACATAGTCATAAACATGCTATTTCACTAAGCTCCACTCCCACACTATTCACTGAACTAAAATTTTCCAAAATTGCACCTATTCAAGCACAACTTATACAGAAAGGCACAAACTGAAACATCCCAAGTTTCAAACAATGTTTTAAATATTGCTTATATGACTAAGTATATGTCACTTTAATATTACCATCACCGGTAATATTAATATTAATGGATTAAAATGTGTGTAGTTTAATTGAATGGTTAACTATTATAGCGTTTCCGGGCTGTCAAATTTTCCTGAGTTACGTTATTGCCTCAGTAGATATGTATTCTCCAAATAAAATATTTCAATTTATTGATATTGTACTTCTAAACTTAAAATCTGATTTATGTTTTTCAAACAAATATGTGTGAGCCACCTGTATGACACTGAATCTATGGATTCATCCAAAACTTACAGGACTTCTCAACAATGGATTTAGGCCAATATTTTTTCAGCACAGATTAATAATGGGAATAATCTCCCATTGTCTTTGTTTTTTTCTTATTAGCTCTCTTTTTCCTTCCTTTTCTCTCACTGCATGGTAAACCTTCTTACTGCCCATGTTATAACAACTTCCATTCCAAAAGTCTCAGACAATGGATGCTGTTTACTTTTTGTTTGCAAACAACAGAACCCACAGCATTGCCAGCAGATGCCCTTGATTCACAGTGAATGAGGAATGGAATTATAGGAAATCAGTGTGTATTGTGTGTCCAGCTGAGATGGATGCTGGCAGAGCAGACTCCGGGAAATATTTTAGAGCACAAATGTGTATCCTCAAGGCCTTTCTCACTCTAGGGCAACTCTTTAAGGGTGACTGTCTCCTCCATACTTTTGTTCAATATATATTCACCTCTCAACTCTTTAAACTAGTCTTTCTTTCCTGGAGACCTTCTGTGCTACATCAGATAAAATTAAAATGGATAACTAAGACCATACTTTTAGTTAATGTTGTGCTTTGTTAGAAAACATCTGGAGGTTTAGGATCCCAAACTCAAGCAATGGGTTTCTAATTATTGTTTCAAATAACTCATAGCTCCCAAGTCAGTGAAGAAGTATTTATTAAGAACAATGAAATATATGGGATTTTACCCACTTACAAGCTGACAAAGAGCTTTTTATGATTTCTCAAAAGCTGGTGGAAGACAAAAGACTCATGGATCAGAGAAATAATTCAGCCTAGCTAATAGAGAAATAATTCAGCCTAGCTAACAAGTAAGCATAAGGGATGTAGGACTTCTTTATCAGCAAGTCACAAGTTGTGACCCAGAAGAGTGTCATAGATGGTGTTGTAGCACATGCAATGGGTATCCAGAATGGCTGAGGAACATTGGGCATATGGAATCTGATTTTTTTTTATGATGAATAGTGCAAGATGTGCAAATCATGGAGACTCAAAAAGAGAATGATCTCTCAACTGTATGAGGAAGAGACTTTTCCAAGATGGCACAAATAATATCTTATAGACTGGATCTTGTCAGATGAAAAACCAATAAACGTGCATGTTCATGGGCCATAGCCACAGAAAAGCTCTGTGGATATGGAGTGCACCCTAACAAGATGCATTTGCAAAAGATCCCAAGTAGAGTTGACATTGTTAGTTCCAACAGTAACCATTCTTCCCTGTAATATATGACAGTTTATTTCACTGATTTGTATATGAAAAAAATGAATTAGAATAGAAGGTGATGAAGTGTGTGTGCACGCGCGCGCACACACACACACACACACACACACACACACACACACACAAAGGCAAAGAAATAAAAGGAAGAATTGATCTCTACTCTTATTCATGGTGAACAATATTGGCATGTGACTTTCAAGCCTGTGTATATGACATGAGTTCCTATTATTTGACTTACAGCTGGGAAATGATGAGGTTGCTTTGCTATCCTGAGCCAAGGACTCAGAAGCAGGAAGTTGTCATCCTATACAACAATCCAAACAGAAGGGTAATACTCATGTCTAGCAAATGTCCTTGATCTCATTTGCTTCCTTCTATTAGGCTCCATTTGCTCTGCTTGTGAGATGGCAAGTATCATGGATAGATACTGTTCAGTTTCTCCTTCCAGTAACATTCATTTGTTGACATTGTATGTTTAGGAAATGAGCATTCATATTGGCATTTTTCAAGCTGATAATGCTGAGCGATTTTAGATAACTTTTGTTTGTTACTGTTACACTACTTAAGAAGAGACAAAATTATAGCCTTATTTTTAGAAATAAAGTTTTCATTCATCTATTGGGTTACACACACACACAAACACACATTTACTCATACACATACACACACATAAAATATATAATAATGCATACTATATATATACAATATATATACAATATATATACATATATATACAATATATATATATATATATTGTATGCATTAGTATATATTTTATGCCCTCAAAGATCAAAATTCAAATTGTTACACAGACACAAAGATGCAATATGTATACCCTTCACCATCAGAGAAACAATTAACCTATTTTAGTCTTTGCTCTCTTCAACAGTTTTTTTTATTATTATTATTTTCTTTATTTACATTTCAAATGCTATCCCGAAAGTTTCCCATACCCCTCCCCCCACCTCTGTTCCCCTACCCACC
>NC_034613.1:79675345-79678986 GCF_900095145.1 Mus pahari
GCGCTGGATGCCGGGGGGGCTACTCCCAGGCGAACACCCCTCCTCGGGCGGGGAAAGGTGCCGGTGCCGGGTCAGCCTGGGGACTCAACAGTTTTGTTATTTGATGTCACTCATGTACACTGGAAGTTATCCTATACCCTTCCTTTCCAATACATCAATTTGGGGAGTACTTATATGATTATTTTATCATTTAAGTTAATGGCCTTTTGTCTAACATTTTTCTAAAAGACAAGTAATAAAAAATTACAATTCAAAGAATTACCCAAAACCATATCACTCAGAAATGAATATCATTAATATTATGTGAGTAATATGCCAAGAATCTCACTATACGTACAGAGTAGGATGAAAAAATGGAGAGATATAATGTTAGAAAAAACACAAATGAGGAAATGTTAACTAAGAAGACATAGAGTAACAGAGACTACCTCATAAATGTGACAACCTCCTAAATATTGTTTTTAATATGATATATTAAAACTTATGAATTAAAAAGGAGAAAAAAGCAGGGAGATTCCAAACTTAGATTAGCAGGTTGAACACAGACTTTACCTTCAATATATCTTAAAGCAGTGGGCCTCAACCTTCCTAATATTGCCTTTTAATATGATTCCTCATGTTGTGGTGATATCCAACTATAAATTTTGTTGCTACTTCAACAAATGCAGATAATTCAGGAGATCTGATATGTGACCCCTGTGAATGGGATATTCACCTCTCCCAAACTAAGGGTCTTTATTCATAATCAATGGGCAAATTGACTGAGGCCTAGTATTCATTTTGAAGGGAGTAGAGATTGGTTTTTGTAGCAGCTATGTATTCTGTTAGCCTTCTATTCTTTTTTCCTTATAGGTAAGGTCTCACTGCATAGCCCAAATAGAGTGGGACATAAAATATTCCAGCATCTAACACCCACATGTTAGGATTGCAGATGTGTGCCACTTGCTTAGGCATTGGTCAATTCTTAATTTGACAATTGTGTTTTGTGAACCCAAATCCTTCCATCAAATTTTCTTTTCCTTTTCATAGTCTAACCTATATTATATTCTGTGCAACCAAGAACCCTAAAAGATTCAAAGCTCAACCCAAATGTGACATCTTCCTTTAACACCTGTAGACCAAAATCATCTTCCAAACCATTAACACTTAAATATGGCATCATTTTTACAACTTTATCTTCTTTACCACCCTGTCATTTCTAGCTCTTTAATGTGTCAAACACCTGTCTGAAATAAATGCATATCTCTGTGAAATTAGAGCATCACACAGACCTGTTTAAATCTCATTCACCTTTTGAAAACTAATTCAACATCAGTTATTGCCTTTGCTCCATTTTTTTATACTTGCCAGACATAGCCATGCCTCTTTCTGAAGTCTTACAGAACGATTTATCTGTTTACCTGCCCTTTTAATGCATTTGACTACTTTTTATTCTTTAACCACTATGCACTACAATTTTATTTTAAGAGCTGGAAACACAGAAATGAAGCAAGTAGGCATTACCCACTGTCCAGTGGAGAGACACAGTGAATAAAATAAGAAAATAAAAAATCAAGCATAGACGAGTCTGAAAAATGCCATGAAGTGTGCCACTCCATGGAGTGCCCACAAAGGGGTTTATGGAAGAGATGACACTGAAGAAAAGTAAGTGAGGTAGTAGACCAAGCAGTTGTCAAAGACAAAACCATTCAAGGCAGAGGAAACAACAAATGCAAAGCTAGAAACATTCTATGTTTGCTGTGGAAGATTGTAACTTCAATGGGAAAAATGAGGGAGAGTAGGAGGAGGTAAAATTGGGAAGAACCTTATTGATCTTAGTAGTGACCTTGGCTGTTCTTTGAATTAGACTGTGAGTCATTGAAGAAGTGCCCATGAATGTAGTCTAACATAGCTTAACTGCACCATACTGTACTCAGAGCAGACTGTGATAGGTGAAGACAGAAGGAAGGAGGCAAGAGATTGTCATACATTATCAAGATAATGTCAGAAGTTGCATAGATTTTTAAAGCTTCTTGAGCTCCTTTTAAAAGTAGAAAAACCAACTTAGATGGCATATTAAAAGGGGGAAAATATGGATTCAAAAATCATGTCATTAACATTATGGAAAATGACTTTATATTAAGCAAGAATATAAGTTGGCAGCATGGAAATTGTGGGGGCTAGAAGCTCCACAGAAAATCAGGGAGGGCACAGAGATTTCTAATAATTCTGAGACTAAGGGAACATAGGTATTGGCAAAAATAATAATAATAGCTATGCAAAGGAGAATTCTCAGCCTCCCATTTGAGATGAATACAGAAAGTTGAAGATAGTTAATCCCAGTAGGGCCTCTAAGAAAGCAAAGAACTCTACACTAAGAGTAGACTCCAGGGAAGGCAGCTCCAGACTAAAGAATAAAACAAGAAAAAAAATGGAACAAGAAATTTGATGACAGGGAAAGCCAATGGATACCCATTTCAGAAGCAACTGAAGAGATGAGAGAGGGTTTTACCATGAGAACATGTTTTTTGTTGATGTTGTTCTTTTTAATAGGACCAAAGTAACACTAGGAAAACCACTAAAGTCTAATCTTCAGGAAAATCCTTGTGAAGACATATTTGCTTATTAAACATGAAGTTCAGAAGAGAGAGTTTTCAATGTAGCATAAGGAAAAATACTGGATACAGTATTTTTCTCACTTTGCTGGAGATTAAGGTAGTAGGATAGCAATCACATGGTCCACGAACACAAATGCTATACTACTATCAACACTGGAGGGAAGGAGAGTAATTGTAAGATGAGCTAAAGAAGCTTGTTGGTCCTCTTATGTGGACGGAAGGAAATAAGTTTAGAATTTACATTTTGAAAGAAGTCAAGAAGGCAAAACAATGTGATTAGCTAATGTAAAGTTGCTCCTTAAAAGGCCAGGACATCTATGCATCTGGGATCCAGAAGTGAGGATCCATTTGCATATGACTGTGACAGCACCTGAAAGTACCATAAAAACAAGTCCAGAACTGTCAAAGTCGTGACACAGGTCAGCAAGCAAAATTCCAAACATTTGAGCAAAAAAGCGCCCTTGGTGAAGCAAGGAAGTCAGACTATGCTGAGGAGAAACATATGTATACTATTCGGAGAACACAAGCACTAGCTTGTTTTAAAGCACTAGTTTGTTAAGGAAGCATTTGGAAGTATGACAGGACCAGCTCCTCCATATGCTTCTAGGATATTAAATGTAAATGATTTACAGAGGAGACAAAAGATCTGTTACATAGAAGATAAAGTCTGCTTTTTTAAGCATAAGAGTTGTTAGTAGTTTCAGCAATCAGTAGAATATCTGGATAAAGAAAATGTGGTCATTCTGTCAGTCTCTGCTCTGAACTTTGTCTCTATAACTCCTTCCATGGGTATTTTGTTCCCCACTCTAAGAAGGAACGAACTATCCATACTTTGGTCCTCGTTCTTCTTGAGTTTCATGTGTTTTGCAAATTGTATCTTGGATATTCTGAGCTTCTGGGATAATATCCACTTATCAGTGAATGCATTTCATAAGTGTTCTTTTGTGATTGGGTTACCTCACTCAAGATGATATCCTCCAGATCCATCCATTTGTTTAAGAATTTCATAAATTCATTGTTTTTAATAGCTGAGTAGTATTCCAT
>NC_034613.1:79680246-79691293 GCF_900095145.1 Mus pahari
ATTTCCCTGATGATTAAGGATATTGAACAATTTTTAGGTGCTTCTCAGCCATTCATTATGAAAGAATGACCATCCAAAGACTGCCTCACCTGGGGATTCATCACATAAACAAGCACCAAACCCAGACACTAGGGCAGATGCCAACAAGTGCTTGTGGACAGGTGCCTGATATAACTGTCTCCTTAGAGGCTCTGCCAGTGCCTGACAAATACAGAAGTCGATGCCCACAGCCATCCACTGGACTGAGCAGAGGTTCATAAAATAAAGGAGCTAGAGAAAGCACCTAAGGAGCTGAAGGGGTTTGCAGCCCCATAGGAGGAACAACAATATGAACTAACCAGTACCCCCCAGAGCTCCTTGGGACTAAACCACCAATCCAAGAAAACACATGATGGGACTTGTGTCTCTAGCTGCATATGTAGCAGAGGATGGCCTAGTCGGTCATCAATGGGAGGAGAGGCCCTTGAAGGTTCTATGCCCTAGTATAAGGGAACGCCAGGGCCAGGTAGTGGGAGTGGGTAGGTTGGGAAGCAGGGTGGGGGGAGGAGATAGGGAATTTTCAGAGGTGAAACTAGGAAAGGAGATAACATTTGAAAAGTAAATAAAGAAAATATCTATTAAAAAAAGAAAATGTGGGCTTGAAGTTCATTAGACGTAATTTCAGTTATAGTGTATAAATTTCTTACTTTCTATGAGGTTGTAATTTTCCTGTCTCTACAAATTCAAAGATACACACACGTGCGCGCGCACACACACACACACACACACACACACACTCATACTCTCTTTGTAAGTAAAACCATGTTGCCATGTTGTGCCACCAGACACATCCAAGTCTCCAAATCCTCCCCTCTCCCATACTCATTTTAAAAGAAACTGAAATTGACAAGCCTAACCTCATCATGACACTTTGGACAACCACTTGTCTTTATATAAATTTATTTATCCATTTTATATCCTACTATTAGCCCCCCTCCTCCCACATCCCCCATCTCACAGCTGCTCCCCCCATTTGGATCACCCATTCTCCTCTGCAAAGGGATAACCCTCCTCACTCCACCCCAAGTATCACCTCCACAGTACATCCATCATTGCAGAACTAAGTACATCCTCTCTCACTGAGGCCAAACAAGGCAGCTCAGTTAAAGGAACAGGATCCACAAGCAGGCAACAGATTCAGGGACAGCTCCCTCTCCAATTGTTGGGGGATTTTCACGAAGGCCAAGCTTCCCATCTGCTGGGGGGACCTAGGTCCAGTCCATGCTCACTCTGGTTGATGGCTCAGTCTCTAGTAACCCCAAAGGCTCTGGGTTAATTGATTCTATTGGTCTTCCTGTAATGTCTCTGTTCTCTTCAGGCCCCTCAGTCCTTGTACTCTTACAAGACTCCCCAAGTTCAATCAAATGTTTGACTGTGGGACTCAGCATCTGTTTAGATCCTCTGTTGGGTGGAGCCTCTCAGAGGACAGTTATGCTAAGATCTGTCTGCAAGTATCACAGAGCATCATAGTGTAAGGGATTGGTTCTTGTCCATAGGATGGGTCTCAATTTGGGCCAGTCACTGGTTAGTCATTCCCTCAGGCTCTGCTCTATCTTTGTCTCTGCACATTTTGTAGGCAGGACACACTTTAGGTCAAAGGTTTTGTGGGTTGGTTGCTGTCCTTATCCCTCTACTGTGAATTCTATGGGGCTACAGGAGGTGGCTCCTTCAGAGTGCATATCCCCCACTCTTAGGAGTTTCAGCTAGAGTCACCCCCATAGCCACCCTGGGGCCTCTCCCTCCCATCCCAGGTCTGTGGCATCTCTTAAAGATGTGCCTCCCCTCATCCTATCACAGATTTCCATTCTTTCACCCCTGCTTTCCCTAAACCTAATTCCTCCCACCTCACTCTATTCCCTTCCTCATCCCCTCTTCAACCTAGTTCCCTCCCTTCATACACATCCCATACCTATTTTATTTCCCCTTCTGAGAAAGATTCAACCATCCATGCTTAGGCCCTTGCTAATTTTGGTTCTTTGGGCTTGTGGGTTGAAGTGTGGTTTACTGTACTTCACTACTTATTTACTTATAAGTGGGGATATACCATGCCGGTCATTGATCTATCCTTAGTGTTTAAAATATGTCGTATTTACTCTCGAAGCACTTAGATTTTAAAAACCTCAACTTTGTTAATTCTTACTATTCAAGGTAAATGTGAATGCCATTTTTAAGAACTCCCCATACACAGTGTTCTGCTATAGACCATGAAAAGGTTGTTACATTCCTTTTGTGATTAACGACATTTTGTATTTTACTTTTCCTGTGTTGTATTGGTTGTTAGATCATGTGGAGAACTCTGGAGTAAAAGATGCCTCATCGGTGGAAGACATTAGTATTCTATCTTTCAGAAGAGTTGACTCTCTGGGCATATAGAATTACATCTAATTAAGGGCATTTGCATCATTCAGTTCCAGCAAAAGCAAGGCTGTCATTCTGTCACATTAATTTCATTCTGTCACTTTAATATTTAAAAGATGGATCCCGAAAGCTAGGTTGCTTGGCCAGGTAGGAGAACAGGAAGCAAGATGTTGGTAACAGTATCAGCATTTAACACATATCTGTTGACTTCCTGCACTCAGGCCTCTTAATAGTTACACAGTCAAAGGAATCCAATAGCATAGTTTTCCACAATGTAGTCCAGCTCCAGGAGATTTGAAATTTTCCCTCAGTAGAAGTAGAGTGTATGAATGTTACAGCTCCAAGAGAAAGGGCTTCCCCAGGATGTTACAGTTCAGAGGAGAAAGGCCTCCACAGTGGAAGTGTTACATCTCTGCTCCGATTGGGGAAGATTTCATCAGTGTTACAGCTCAGAAAATAAATGTATCCTGGCAGTAGGTAGTCAAGTGATATCAGTCACTCTGCACAACAAACCCCCCAAAAGAGATTTATTGAGGTTGAGGAAGGACCCAGGAGGGTAGATATCTCTGTTCAGGAGAGAAGCAGCAAAGAACTGAGGATCCAAAGGAGTTTAGATAGGATTTCTTGGAGGGCAGAGCTTTCCAGGCAGAGATTTCCAGGGTGGGGATTGGATTGGTGGGATTTCAAGTCCAAAGCTTGAGGTGAGCCCAAGAATTGGTGGGATTTCAAGTTCTGACTTTGGGCTTTTTACTCTAGGATGTGCCAAGGGGGTGGCCATTAAGGCAATTAGAGTGTTCCAGTTGGTGGAACCTCACAGTTGGAGGTTCTCTGGGGAGGGGCCTCACTACTCTGAGTCTGAAAAGAGGCTTACAGTGTGACCTTTTTGCTGGCTACAAAGTAAAAGAGTATCAGAGTTGCCAGGTAACAACTAACCACTACATCCAGCTTGAAGAAATAGCCATTTGCAAATAAGCACATTAGCCTTACAGAGCTAAATATACTTCACCTCAAAAAACAACTTTCCATGACTTATTTACTTATTTTATAACTGTCCCCACCGACATTACTGTTAAACCTAAACCCTTAGTGGATTAGAAATTGAGTGCCCGATTATAAAAGACAACAAATCTAGGTCTGTATGTCAGGAACCAGTAAGAAGTAGTAGAGCTAAATGTACCACAGGCGTAGTGTCCCCTAGTCCTATCTGATCTGTTCCAAACGGACTTACTGCATGCACTACTGACAGAGCTTCTGGCCATGCAAAAGATTGTAAAAAGCCAGAGATTTTAAGTTGGCCTTTGAACAATCCAGATCAAAAAATACTGTCTAAACCAAAATTATAAACAAACAAAAGCAAATCTAGCCTGAAACTCACAACTTTGTAAATTTTACACAGTCAAAAGGAGTAGGGAGAGGACAGAAGGGGAGAGAGGGAGAGAGAAGGCTAGGGGAGAGGACTAAAAAGAAAGGGACAGAATATTTTATGTAGGTACATAGTAAACAATTGCTATATGAAAGAATATTCAAGCCAAGACAAGAAAATATAATGAGGACAAAATTTAGACCATCTATAACATTTTTGACCATTTAGGCTGAAGTATCAAAGAGAAAGTAAACTTTGAAATGAGCAAGTCTGTATGTGAAAACTTAATTTCATCCAGTTAACCATACCAAGAAACCTCTGCATATGTGTGAATATAAAACACAGTTTTGGATTGGTCACAACAAAAAAAGAATCATTACAGCGTATATCACATTGCTATGTTTTGTCCTATGTTCAGAATACCCCAGTACTCTTAATCACTCTATGACTTTAACAGTTCAACTGTTTTATTAACTTACTCAGATATCTCCTGAAATTAATTTAAAGTAAAACTTTCCAGCTAACTTTGATTTAAATACTTTTGACTTATTCCTAACAAAATAAAAAATTTAAAAATTGTTTCATGTGATGTGATTTTTATTCCATAGGACTGGAAAACTAATTGAGTTTCACACAAGAGATAGCAATCAGTATATTCATATACTAGTTCCCTGATAACTCAAAGCATGACTATCCCTTTTCACATGAAACAAAATAGCTTTAAAGAACTGTAAGAAAAAATTCAAAGATGGAAGTAAGGCATGATGGGACATACCTTTAATCTCAGCACTCTTGGGAGAAGAGGCAGGCAGAACTCTGTGAGTTCCAGGCCAGCCAGGTCTACATAGTAAGACTGTCTCAATATGGCAACACCCTTCTCCACAAGGAAACTAGTTGAAAAACAAAGCTATTTGAATATCTGAGGCCTAGGGCATTTGTATGCATCTGTGGAAGCCAGCCATCAACCTCAAGTGTCATTCCTCAGGAGCCATCTCCATTGATTTGTGCTCTGAGGTTTGATAATCAGGCTACCCTAGATGAACAATGAGCCCTGGGAATCTCTACCTTCCCAACATGAGGATTACAAGTGCACATCACCATGAGGTTTTCCCCTGGATCCTCCCACCCCCACCCCTACCCATTTTATTGTTTTAGGTCATTCACACTACCTGGCTGTTTGAAGGGAGTTCTAGGAATTGAACTACAGGGCCTCATGCTTTCAAGCATTTTATCAACAATTATCTTCCCAGCTCCACTACTTTTAAACACCTTATTTCTTTGTGCTTTTATTGTGTATGGTTAAATCCAGTAAAGGTAAAATGGAATAAAAAAACAAATAAATAAATAAAAATAAAAAATAAATTTAAAAAATCAACCTTTTCAAAGGTAAGGATTCTCACCATTTCCTCATTAATGAATTTTTCATAACTGAACTATTGGCCTGAATAAGCTACTTAAAATAGCATGCAACTGTTTGAATTACAGCTAAAATACGTTGCTACATTTTAAAACTCTTGTTACCTTTATCTTTTCTACAAGCTACAGAAATAAAACTGGAATGAATTATAATTCCTAAATTTAAGTCTTATATTATAGCTTTCTAAATAATCTCCAGTACTTACTAATGGAACAGGAGAAGGAATTGCCTAAACAAACAAACAAACAAACAAACAAACTAGGCCAGGCAGTAGGAGTCTCCAGGATGATCCAGGCATTTATATGTAGCTATCTTCTCTGGGTCACCCAGCTTCTGGAATGATGAATGCTGGTGTCTATCAGTTCAGGCAGGCACAGCTGTAAGGACATCAGTAGGCATCGTTTTATTTTGGTA
Organism: Mus pahari; assembly: GCF_900095145.1. NCBI lineage: Eukaryota > Metazoa > Chordata > Mammalia > Rodentia > Muridae > Mus > Mus pahari. The sequence continues at coordinate 79,685,838 of NC_034613.1, forward strand.
TCTATTTTTGCCTAATGGTGACAAAAATGATTACTGAGAATCTAACAAGTTGATAAAAAGCTACATGTGTGAGACCCTAGTCACACCCCTCCCCAGACCCTTCAGTTCTTTGTGTGTGGCACGAACAAGGGGCCACGTGCCTTCTTCCATGCATTCATGTGTGGATACTGAAGCCATTTCTGCCTTGTTCCATCCACTCCAGACTTCCCTTTCAGAGTACTTGATGAGCATGGACAGACTCTGCTGCCCTGGCCAGCACTCTGTCAGCTTCTCCACCAGCCTGCCTGTTCTAGTATTGTTGAGTTACCTTTTATACTGTTGATATTATCATTTGATAGAAAAATTTTAGATTTGTTCCATTAATTGCAACTTGTTTATTCTTTTGCTCTGTGGCATTGGATGCCATACTAAAAAAAAAAATCATTGTAAAATACTATGTCATAAAGCTATACCCTGTATTTTTAATTGTTTCAGGTTATATATTTATGTCTTTGATCAGTTTGGAGATATTTGAATATGATGTTAGTTAACAATTCACTTTCAATCTTTTACAAGTAATTGGTGTTTTCATCACCACCTCTCACTCCATCTGACAGCCTTAGTAGTGCTCTTCCCTCCAAGAGTTATTTGACCAGATATGGAATAGTGTTTTCCTGTGCTCTCTATTCTGGGACACTTGTCCATATTTCTGATTTTATGTTTTGGACATTGTGGTACAGTGATTTCCATATGAATTTTAAAATGTACTGTTCTAGTTCTGCAAAAATGTCACCTGGGATAAACTCCTAAAATATAACTTATACTTTTATTATTTTTAATTTTTTAGGATTATTTTTAGTATGTGTGTATGTGTCCATGTGTGTCCGTGTGTGTGTGTGTGTGTGTGTGTGTGTGTGTGTGTGTGTGGTGTGTGTGTTCATGTGCCTGCCATATCATATGTGTAGAGGTCAGAGGACAATTTGCAAAAGAATCAGTTCTTCATGTGTTTACTCCAGCAAAGCATCATTTAACTGACTTTCCAAGGAACCCTTAAGTTTTCACTTCATAGATCTTATGATTGTAAAGAAACTAGCTTTCAAAGACAGCTATGAAAATGTTTCTTCTAAGAAAAAAGTTCACTCAAATGAGACATTTCATAATCCTGACATTTAGATTCTAATTCCAATAGAGGTTGGTGTCCTTTCTGGAATCAGTGTTTACCTATTCTCTAGCCTTCTTTTGAAAGTACCATTCTCCTGCTGCCATGTCCCAAAGTCTGGGATTAGGTACCACTGTGTCTACCTTTAAATTACTATTATTATTATTATTATTATTATTATTATTATTATTATTAAATTATTTTATTTATTTACATTCCAAAAGTTGCCACCTTTTCTGGTCTCCCTATCCCTGAGTTCTTCACCCCATCTCCCTCCCCCCACCTTTGAGAGGGTGCTCCCTGACTCTCCCACCCTACCAGCACCACTCTTTCCTGGGACATCAAGTTTCCACAGGATTAAGCACATCCTCTTCCAATGAGGCCAGACGAGGCAGCCCTCTGTTATACATGTGCCTAGGACCATGAACTAGCCCATGTGTGCTCCTTGACTTTTAGCTTAGTCTCTGGGAGCTCTGACAGAGTCAAGGTTAATTGACACTGTTGTTCTTCCTATGGGGTTGCAATCCCCATCAGTTTCTTTAATCCTTCCTGCTGACTCATGCTGAGGCTGAGGCCTAGCTGTTTTTGCTAAGTAGTTCCACCACTCTTGGTTCATGTTTGCTATTCTGACTCTACTAAACTGGACTGCTGGTGTATCCTTGTAGTGTTTGCAAGTGGATCAGGTTGTTGCTGCTGACCTGTGAACTGAACTGCCAATTTCCAGACAACACAGGAATTGCTCCAAATAACCTTTATAAGCAGGTCTCCTTCCCCATATCCTTTCTCTTCCACTGCCTCTGGAGTGTGGTTAAAGCATTTAAGAACCATCATTAATTACAGATCTTTATGTGTTTTTATTCCCCTGCATTAAAGTTCCAAAGAAATGTTTAAAAAAAGAATCAAGTCTTTCCCTCCTCCAGTTAGTGAAAAGTGCCTTACCCACTCATCTTGCCAGTCCAAAATCTACCTTCTTAATGAATATTTAAATATAAAATATAGTATTGTTAATTATGTGAGCTGAATTTTCCAGGGGGCATGGAGAGCCACGGCTGTAGTAAAGATTCTACAAGGTTTATTAACTGATTAGAAGTTTATGATTGTAGATTTTGAATGTTGCAAATCCAGACACAAATCATCTGGTTTATCTCCAGTGCCCTAGATTCTGTCCACTGTTCACCTGTGCATCTGACCTAACATCCTTTGAACCATCACAATCCAAAAGTAAAGAATGTCCTCAAAGAGTAACAAAAACTTATGTAGAGTTGTCCCTGTTTTGCCATAACTCACCTACACGTTATTACTACTGATATATTTGGAGAAAAGCTTGATTTGTGACTTTTGGTTTAATTACTATAAACTTCATGTAATAAATTCCATGTTAGAACATGTCATTCAGAGCAACCTGAATAGATGTTTACAGACCATGCTTACACATACCTGGTTCAAAAAATAAGTGATTATTCCCTTTGAGGACAGATGTGTGCTTTATTATAGACAATTATAAGAGAATTTTGGAATAGTATGTCCACATTTTAAAGGATATCTGCAATTGGTATAGGATCTTGGATTGGTGGTTTCTTTTTCACTGCACTGTGTTCTCACTCTATTTCTTTTGTTTCTATTCAAAAGCAGATGTCAATATTATCTTTCTGCCTCTTGAAGGTTATGTAGCTCTTTTATTCTGGATACTTTTAACATGAATTCTTTTTCTTTCTGTTTCTTGAATTTCTGGTATAATGTACATTTAGACAGTTTTCCTCATATTTAAATTTACTGACATTTATATTATTTCTTTGTTCAAAGACTGACATCTTTCATCATTTTATATTTGAATTTTCTAGCCAAGTCCTCTCCTGGGCATCTGACCTAACATCCTCCAAATATTATCTAATAATATATCTAACTCTTGTGCATTTCCTCTGTTTTGTCCATTTGTGTTTTCAATTGAATAATGTTAACTAATATTACATTTAACTTCTATATTTCTGTTTGATACTTTTTCTTAGACTTTTTCTTAGTAGTATTTGGCTTTACCATAGGTCTCTGGGCCATCTTTGTCACCCAAGCCGTGTTGTGTATGGAATCCATCTGAAGATGCATATTAGATCCTAGAACTAGAAGTTAGTCTTGTCTTCTATTTTCTTAACTACCTTATGTGGCTGTTTATATTATTTTAAATGTAGTTACCACCTTCAATATTAACTATTTCCAAGTTGAGAGTCATCTATAATTTATTATCTTTTCAAAGACACTGTGGTGGTTTGAATATGCTTAGCCCAGGGAGTGGCACTATTAGGAGGTATGGCCTTTTTGGAGTAGCTATGGTCTTGTTGGAGTGTGTGTAGCCTTGCTGCAAGAAGTGTGTCATTGTGGAAGCAGGCTTTGAGACCACCCCCCACCAGCTGTCTAGAAGAGAGTCCCCTTCTAGCTGCCTTTGGATCAAAGTGCAGAATTCTCTGCTCCTTCTCTAGCACCATGACTGGACATTGCCATGGTTCCCATAGTGATAATAATGGACTGAATCTCTAGAACTGTAAGCCAGCTCCAATGAAATGTTGCCCCTTATAAGAGTTGCCTTGGTCATGGTGTCTCTTCCCAGCAATAAAACTCTAAGATAGATACTAATTCAATGTATAGTAAATAATCATAAAATCATCACTTAAATCAAATGATAGACAATCGGAACACTTCGGATGGCACAGGCACGCCTCTGCTAAAAATCTCTGGGAAGTAAACTGGAGAAAGCTGAGTGACAGCTATTAGAAATGCCTAGTAATACCCAAGGATCTATAGTTTTCTAATGCAAAGGAAAATAGGAAAGTTTAAGAAGTAGAACAAGTTGGGCAGTGGTGGCGCATGCCTTTAATCTCAGAACTTGGGAGGCAAAGGCAGGTGGATTTCTGAGTTCAAGGCCTGGTCTGCAGAGTGAGTTCCAAGGACAGCCAGAGCTTCACAGAGAAACCCTGTCTTGAAGAACCAATAAATAAATAATTAAATAAGTAGATAGATAGATAGAGATAAATAAATAAATAAATAAATAAATAAATAAATAAATAAATAAATAAGAAATTAAGCTCAGGAGTGGAGGGAGGAGGTGTCCCAGGAATAGTGGTGAGAGAGCTACGTCTGGAGATCTCCAAGGTTACACAGAGAAACCCTGTCTGGAAAAACCAGAGAGAGAGAGAGAGAGAGAGAGAGAGAGAGAGAGAGAGAGAGAGAGAGAGAGAGAACAGGAGGTATCAGTTTCATTCTGGAAGGACTGACTTGCTTTGAAGAGCTTTCCCCTTCCAGTAAGAGGCGTCATAGCAAAAAGCAGAAGCTAGAGAAGAACTTCAAAATATCTGCACTGTAATTTAGGTACCAGATATTTTGAAGAGTTGGGAAAGATGAAGACAAAATTTGCATGTGGCAACAGTAGAGGGAAGGAAAATATCAGGAAGATGTTCTTTGTCAATACCCCTCCAGAGGAATTGCAAGAAACCATTTTTAAAAGTATCCCCCTAGTTCCATCCATTTGCCTCCAAATTTCATGATGTTACTTTTTAAAAGTGGAGTAATACTCTATTGTGGAAATATAACACATTTTCTTCATCCAGTCTTCAGCTGAGGGACATCTAGGCCATTTCCAATTTCCAGCTATTATAAATAAAGCTGTTATAAACATAGTCGAGCAAGTGTCCTTGGGGTAGGCATCTTTGAGTAGATATCCAAGAGTAGTATAGCTAGATCTTAAATTGATTCCCATCTTCCTGAGGAAACATCACTTTGATTTCTTTAGTGGCTGTTTAATGTTACTTTTATGGCTGCCAGATTCCAATGATGCACCATGAACAGTCACTTTTAAGGTCAGATCACAAAAGCCTCCCTTGTTGTGAATGCTGGTCACAGCCCTGGGTGGTCCATCCAAGTGTTCCATGTATGGCTTAGAACCTGTGCTCATGTTCTCCTGCAGTCTCTGACTTTTTCTAGACTTCTACCTTACCGGATGCTGTGCGGTCCTGATAAAAAGTTTCTTCCACACAGCATAGAGGTAATCTGTAGCCTCAGTTCTGTGTGTAGTCTTGTGATATATGCTCTAAATTTCTTGAGAGTGTGGTTCATGGAAGTAGGCAGCAGGCAAGAGCCTCATTACAGCCCTCTACAACTCCTTGGGTACTTTCTCTAGCTCCTCCATTGGGGGCCCTGTGTTCCATCCAATAGCTTACTGTGAGCATCCTCTTCTGTGATTGCCAGGCACTGGCATAGCCTCACAAGAGGCTGCTATATCAGGGTCCCTTCAGCAGAATCTTGCTGGCATGAGCATTAGTATCTAGGTTTG
>NC_034613.1:79692393-79696888 GCF_900095145.1 Mus pahari
GGTGGGTAGGGGAGCAGGGGCGGGGGTGGGGTATAGGGAACTTTCGGGATAGCATTTGAAATGTAAATAAAGAAAATAATAAATAAATAAATAAATAAATAAATAAATAAATAAATAGGGATAGACTACAAAAAAAAAGAATTCAGAGGAAATAATACTTATAATACATTAAATCTCAAAAGAAAAAATTCTCAAGAAGGAATGAGAACATTGGGTGAATGAGAGAGTCAAGGATATAGCTCAGTGAGTAAAAGCAATTGCTGTACAAGCCTGACAATCTGAGTTAGATTTCTAGGACCCACATAAAAAGCTATATATGGTGTTGTACCTCTGTAATTCCACCACTCCAGTGAGGAGATGGGAGGCAAAAATAACAGAATCAGACAGATGTTTCAAGGCTAGCTAGTATTGACTATGCAGCATAGCAGCAAAACCAAAAAGAATTCTGTTGCAACAAGGTAGAAGGTAAGAACTGTCTCATGAAAGATTGCCTCTAACCACCACACAAAAATGTGTGTGTGCACACACATGCACACAATAAGCTGATTAATAAATTAATGTATTCATTTATTAATTTAAGTGGATAAATTATCTTAACATGTAGGTACAATATTTTTGAATTTGAATTACTCAAATGCTGATCTCTCAGCACCTCCCCACACACATATCTAGTTGTAATCTGAACATGGCATTGTAATACTTATTCCAAGAATCTCCTGTCTCAAGTTTATGTAAACATTGCTCCCCATTTATTCTTTGACTTGTCAATAGAAGCTGGACAGCCAATGGCTAGGCAAAAAAGAGAACAAAGTGGAACTTCTGCTATCCAGAGGAGGAGAGAGGGAACAGGGGGATTTAGCGATGAGGAAGGGATCCTAGAGATGTCATAGGAGAACACACCTGAATCCCAGAGAGCCAGACCAATACTAAAGTGCAAGTATCTTGGGGATTTTGGCTGGAAGGTGGCCAAATCAGTTTAGAGAATTAGAATAGATCAATGACTTCGAAGTTATTGTGTTGTAAGCTAAATAAATAAATAAATCTTAGTTTCTGAGAGGTTCTACAGCAGCTGACTGATACAGATGCAAATACCCATGGTCAAGCAGTAGACTGAGGTTGGGGACCTCTATGGAAGAGTTAGAGGAAGGATTGAAGCAGCTGAAGGGGATGGCAACCCCATAGGAAGACCAACAGTGTCAACTAATCTGGATCCCTGGGAGCACCCCGAGACTAAGCCACCAATGAAAGAGTATACATGGGCTGGTCTAAGGCCCTCTGCACATATATACCAGAGAACTGCCTTATCTGGACTCAGTAGGAGAGGATGCACCTAATCCTGTAAAGACTTCATATTCCAGGGAAGAGAAATACCTAGGGGGGCACCCTCGCAGAGGCAAAGGGTAAGGGGGATGAGGGAAAAAAACTCTACGAGGGAGAACCAGGTGGGGGCGACATTTGGGATGTAAATAAATAAAATAATTAATTAATAATAATGAAAATAAATCTCAGTCCTATTCATTTGAAAGCCAGTCAGGGATAGAGAAAAACTGTCATTTTTAAAATTACATTTTTTTCACAAGAGATATATTGGTGGCAAGTATTTGAAATGTTCCAACATATTAATCTATAATATGTAGTATTAGGCACTATCATTAAGAAGACAAAAATATTGATAACTTATGAAGATAGGAGTAAGATATGCATATGGATTTGGAATGGAAATTAGTATGTGCATTATGAAATACTACAAAGAAGTTCCTTAAAATTCTAAAAGTACATCTACTCTTTGGATCTAGGTATCCTGTGTGTGTGTGTGTGTGTGTGTGTGTGTGTGTGTGTGTGTGTGTGTATTTGTAATATTCATCATTAAATCTATCTGCATACCCATGTTTACTGCAAGGTCACAATTGCCAAGATATGATCAACTCAGATAACTCCATCAATGGATGAGTTGATTTTAAAAGTGAGATATTTATAAAATGAAATACTCTTCAGTCAGTAAAAGGTGATAAAAATCTCATAATTTGTATCAAAATAGGTGTACCTGAAAGGTCTTATGTCAAGTTAAATAGTACAGGCACAAAAACAAATGTACAATACAAGAAAGCCAAGAAAGTTGATTTCATAGAAGATTGCAGTAGTGATCACTAGACACTAGAAAGTATGGGGTAGAGAGGGCAGAGGAATGTTGGAAAATAGGTACAAAATACAATTAGACAGGAAGAAATATTTTGTGTTCTACACCATAGTAGAGTGAGTATAGTTTTGAATAGTCCCAACAGAAAGAAATGATAAATTATTAGCATATAGAAATGGCAATTACCTTGACTATATCACTACACAGTGCACATGTATGATACCCTATAAATATGTGCACTCTATTCAGTGTAAATTTTAAATAATAAAGTATTCAAGGAAAGCAGGTAGACTAACTACAAGATTGTCACCTCTCCCTACTGTCCTCCAAATAGAAATCCCCAGTCTAATCTCCAACTCTGTAGCAGAACACTAGCTGCAGTCTTCCCTTCCTCTCGAATCCCATCTCCAATGGATCATTTACACCTTCTCCAATCTTTCTCCCTGCCCTTCCCTCACTTAACCCATTATCCCAGCTATATCAGGCTCCTGTCAACAAGCTCTTATTGGCATATGCAATAGTGTCTGGGTTTGGTGGTTGTAGATGGGATGGATCCCTAGGTGGGGCAGTCTCTGGATGGTTGTTCCTTCAGGCTCTGCTTCAAAATTTGTCTCTGTAACTCCTTCCATAGGTATTTTGTTCCCTATTCCAAGGAGGAACAAAGTATCCACACTTTGTTCTTCCTTCTTGAGTTTCATGTCTTTTGCAAATTGTATCTTGCATATTCTAAGTTTCTGGGATAATACCCACTTATCAGTGAGTGCATATGATATGAGTTCTTTTGTGATTGGGTTACCTCACTCAGGATGATATCCTCCAGATTCATCCATTTGTCCAAGAATTTCATAAATTCATTGTTTTTAATGGTGAGTAGTACTCCATTGTGTAAATGTACCACATTTGCTGTATCCATTCCTCTGTTGAGGGACATCTGGGTTCTTTCCAGCTTCTGGCTATTATAAATAGGGCTGCTATGAACATAGTGGATCATGTGTCCTTATTACCAGTTGGAACATTTTCTGGGTATAAGACCCAGGAGAGTTATTGCTGGATCTGCCAGTAGTACTATGTCCAGTTTTCTAAGGAACCACCAGACTGATTTACAGAGTGATTGTACAATCTTGCAATCACAAAGGCAATAGAGGTGTGTTCCTCTTTCTCCACATCCTCACCAGCATCTGCTGTCACCTGAATTTTTTATCTTAGCCATTCCGTCTGGTGTGAGGTGGAATCTCAGGGTTGTTTTGATTTGCAATTCCTTGATGATTAAGGATGTTGAACATTTTTTTCAAGTGCTTCTCAGCCCTTCAGTATTCCTCAGCTGAGAATTCTTTGTTTAGCTCTGTACCCCTTTTTTTAATGGGGTTATTTGAATTTCTGGAGTCCAGCTTCTTGAGCTCTTTGTATATATTGGATATTAGTCCCCTATCAAATTTAGGATTGGTAAAAATTCTTTAACCAATCTGTTGGTGGCCTTTTTCGTTTTATTGAGTGTCTTTGGTTTTATGTGGCTTTCCTTGATCCACTTAGACTTGAGCTTTGTACAAGGAGATAAGAATGGATCAATTCTCATTCTTCTACATGATAACTTCCAGTTGTGCCAGCACCATTTGTTGGAAATGCTGACTTTTTCCCACTGGATAGTTTTAGCTCTCTTTTCAAAGATCAAGTGACCATAGGTGTGTGGGTTCATTTCTGGGTCTTCAATTCTATTTCATTGATCTACCTGTCTATCAATGTACCAGTACCATGCAGTTTTTATCACAATTGCTCTGTAGTACAGCTTGAAGTCAGGCATGGTGATTCCACCAGAGGTTCTTTTATTGTTGAGAATAGTTTTTGCTATCCTAGGTTTTTTGTTTTTCCAGATGAATTTGAAAATTGCCCTTTCCAACTCGGTGATGATTTGAGTTGGAATTATGATGGGGATTGCATTGAATCTGTAGATTGCTTATAGCAAGATAGCCATTTTTACTATATTAATTCTGCCTATTCGTGTGTATGGGAGATCTATCTTCTGAGATCTTCTTTGATTTCTTAAAAGTCTTGATGTTCTTATCATACAGATCTTTCACTTCCTTAGTTAGAGTCACACCAAGGTATTTTATATTATTTGTGACTATTGTGAAGGGTTTTGTTTCCCTAATTTCTCTCTCAACCTGTTTATCCTTTGTGTAGAGAAAGGCCACTGATTTGTTTGAGTTAATTTCATATCCAGCTACTGCACTGAAACTGTTTATTAGGTTTAGGAGTTCTCTGGTGGAATTTTTAGGGTCAATTATATATACTATCATATCATCTGCAAATAGTGAAAATTTGATTTCTTCCTTACCAATTTGTATCCCCTTGATCTCCTTT
>NC_034613.1:79697173-79698464 GCF_900095145.1 Mus pahari
AGTAATTGTGGCTTCATAGAACAAATTGGGTAGAGTTCCTTGTTTCTATTTTGTGAAATAGTTTGAGGAGAATTGGAATTAGGTCTTCTTTGAAGGTCTGATAGAACTCTGCACAAAACTCATCTGCTCCTGGACGTTTTTGGTTGGGAGTCTATTACTGACCACTTCTATTTCTTTAGGGGATATGCGGCTGTTTCGATTGTTAATCTGATCTTGATTTAACTTTGGTGCCTGGTATTTATCTAGAAAATTGTCCATTTCATCCAGGTTTTCCAGTTTTGTTGAGCATAGGCATTTGTAGTAGGATCTGATGATGTTTTTTATTTCCTCAGGTTCTGCTGTTATGTATCCCTTTCATTAGGATACTAGGATACTGTTTCTGTGCCCTCTAGTTAGTCTGGCTAAGGGTTTATCTATCTTGTTGATTTTCTCAAAAAAAAAAAAAAAAAAAAAAAAACAGCTCATTGTTTGGTTGACTCTTTGAATAGTTCTTTTTGTTTCTACTTGGATGATTTCAGCCCTGAATTTGATTATTTCCTGCCATTTACTCCTTTTGGGTGATTCTGCTTCCTTTTGTTCTAGAACTTTTAGGTATGCTGTCAAGCTGCTAGTATATGCTCTCTCTAGTTTCTTTTTGGAGTCACTCAGAGCTATGAGTTTTCTCTTAGGCTGCTTTCATTGTGTCCCATAAGTTTGGGAATGTTGTGGCTTTATTTTCATTAAACTCTAAAAACTCTTTAATTTCTTTCTTTGTTGTGGGGAGCCACAGCCCCTGGGGCCGCACCCCAACATGGCGCCTACAGGAAGAGAGTTCTTATAATAAACAAGTCCTTATTTGGCTGCTGCTGTTATCCCTGCTGATCATTGGCTGAGCTCACTCACCTGGCAAAGCTACATTGCCTGGTGTGATTGGTTGGCGTGAATGCATATATATTGGGCTTTTCCTGGGGTTCGTGGGGGATGAAGAGGGAGATGAAGATTGAAACTTGCTGAATAAATTGCTGTTAGAAGAACTAGTGGTTGCATCTTCCTTGCTGATCGAGAGGGCACATAACTGCTGGCCCGTACAGGGACCGGACTCCCCCACCGAACAGTTCAGAACTTTCAGCAGTCAGTGTTTGCTGGCAGGGTAAGTCCGCAGTAAGTAGGACTTACAACCCCAGGAGTTTGGGGAAAACCCCTCATCAAGGACTCAGAACTTTCTGCAGTCATGGCAGTGCACTGGTAAGTTCCCAGGTAAGGTGGGAATCGTGACAAGAACGGGTAAATTTGCTCCCTCTGTAGGTAAAGA
>NC_034613.1:79698475-79705354 GCF_900095145.1 Mus pahari
AAAAAAAAAAGAAATCTTCATTCTCATCTATGCCTATTATCCTTAGGTTTAGTTTTCTCATTGTGTCCTGGATTTCCTGGATATTTTGAGTTAGGATCCTTTTGCATTTTGCATTTTCTTTGACTGTTGTGCCCATATTTTCTATGGAATCTTCTGCACCTGAGATTCTCTTTTCCATCTCTCGTATTCTGTTGCTGATGCTTGCATCCATGGTTCCTGATTTCTTTCCTAGGGTTTCTATCTCCAGAGTTGTCTCCCTTTGTGATTTCTTTATTGTTTCTACTTCCATTCTTAGATCCTGGATGGTTTTGTTCAATTCTTTCACCTGTTTGGTAGTGATTTCCTGTAAGTCTTTAAGGAACTTTTGTGTTTCCTCTTTAAGGGCTTCTAGCTGTTTACCTGTGTTCTTTAAGGGAGTTATTTCTTTAAGTGAGCTATTTATTTCCTTCTTAAAGTCCTCCATCATCATCATGAGAAGTGACTTTAGATCCATACCTTGCTTTTATGGTTTGATGGTGTATCCAGGGCTTACTATGGTGGGAGAGTTTGGTTCTGATGATGCCAAGTAACCTTGGTTTCTGTTGCTTCTGTTCTTATGCTTGCCTCCTGCTATCTGATTATCTCAAGTGCTTGCTGCCCTCAATATATCTGATTTGAGCCTATCCTTCCTGTACTCCTGGTTAACTCAGGACTCCTCAGAGTCTAGCTTTCTCTGTGATCCTGTGATTCCGGGATCCTGTGAACCTGAGATTCTGAATGTGTTGGAGTTCTTGCCAGTCAAGCTTCCTCTAAGACCCTGAGATCCTGGTGTGACCAAGCTCTTGGATTCCTGGGCTCCTGGAATCCCAAGATCCTGAGTGTGTTACAGTGCCTGGGAGTGGTGTCTCCTCTGGGGACCGTGGGGCTGTCTGCTGTGTTTGAAACCAAGGTATATCAGCACTGATCAGAAGGAACCTGAGCTGCTGGTCAGGCAGGGCTCCTGTGTTCTTGCCCCTGCTGTCAGAGGCCCATCAGGATTGGTTTGGAACAGATGTTGTGTTCCACTCACCAGTGATCTTAAGATCCTGGGCATGCTAGAGCACCTGCAGCGTTGAGAGTCCTCTGGGGACCATGGGACCATCTGCCAAATTCGTGCCCAAGGTGGACCAGAGCTGGCACTGACCGGAAGTGCAGTATTTGAAATCTTAACTGGAGCAATAAGACAACTGAAGATGCTCAAAGGGATACAAATTGGAAAGGAAGAAGTCAAAAGATCTTTATTTGCAGATAATATGATCATATATATAAATTACCCCAAAATTCCACCAGGAAAGTCCTAAAGCTGATAAACACTTTCATCGAAGTAGCTGTATACAAAATTAACACACACACACACACACACACACACACACACACACAAAATAGTAGCCTTCTTACATACAAATGACAGAAAGAATAATGAAGCAACACCTTTTACAATAGCCTCAAGTAATGTTAAATATATTGGGGTAATTATATCCAAGCAAGTGAAAGACTTATATAGTAAGAACAACATTAATACAGTAAAGAAAGAAATTAAAGGAGATATCTGAAGATTCAAAGATCTTCCATCCTTACTGATTGATGAGATTAATATAGAAAAATGGCTATCCTACCAAAGCAATCTACAGATTCAATGCAATTTCCTCAAAATTCCAATACAATTCTTCACATATATTGAGACTGGAATGAGAGGATCAATAAGGAATGGGCAGGGAAAGTGGGATAAGGGAGGAAATATGAAAGAGACAGTTGATTTTAAGAGCCAGTTGAGGGTGGGGCTGCATGGAAACCTAATATATTAGAAGCTTCCTAAAAAATATTCATATATGAAGGTTATCTAAACAAACACACCAATCACAAACCACAAAGACCAAGCCATAGCTGGATATCCCTTGGCACCAAATAAAACTTCTTGAACTGGGAATATGTTACATCTAATTGAATTATATTCCAAAGTGGTCCAATGGTAACCTCCAAACAATCCAGGCTCTTTTCAAAGCTATAGGTTTTTTTTCCACAAACAGATTACAAAGCCCCATTGCTGAAAACACCTACACAACTTACTAACCATGAAAAAGTCAAGATGGTGCCTACATAGAGCCTTACCCTTATGTGCTATCATCTTTGGTACAGGAATATACTCTCCAGGCTACCTAAGGAAAAATGTAAAAGCCACCCCTTTGATCTACAGTGGTGTCCTTCATGCAATATATGCTAATGCAATTGTGGCACAAAGCTTTTGGGATTAATCAACCAATATTTGATTTGACTTAAGGGCCTATTATATGAGATTGAACCCATACCTGACAGTACATGGGTGACCAAGAGTGTGAGACTAGAGAGTCGAGGGACCTAGGGTAAAACAAATACTACTGTCCAAAAATGTAGTAATAAAATTACTCTTAGTGATATTACGCTGTACTCATACTTTGCTCAGTCATCATCAAAGAAGCTTCCTTCTTTAGCAGGGAGAAACAAGCACAGAGACCCACAGCCAGACAATACTTACAGAGAGATATTTGAACACACAGTCCTAAATGGTATATCTAGAAATATAGATTGAGAATTCTGAAGGTTATTTGAAATATCAATGTGGTGGTTTGAACGTGCTTGGCACAGGGAGTATGGCCTTGTTGGAGTAGTGTGGCCTTGTTGGAGGAAGTGTGTCACTGTGGGTATGGGCTTTATAATAAGACCCTCATCCTAGCTGGTTGAAAGCCAGTCTTCTAGAGTCTTTCAGATGAACTCTCATCTTCTCAGGCACCATGCCTGCCTGATCATTGCCACACTTCCCACCATGATGATAATGGACTGAACCTCTAAACCTGTAAGCCAGCCCCAAATAAATGTCCTTTTAAGAGTTGCCCTGGTCATGGTGTCTGTTCACAGCTATAAAATCCTTACTAAGAAAAGCAGTATTTCTTAAAACATAGAAGTAGAGCAGGAGCAAATTTCCAGTTTCTATGGGTTACCCTTAGCATCCCTTCATAAACTGATGATTACTTTCTCTCATTAGCTACTCATTATATATTGCGATTACAAGCCTTGAGAATCGCATATCACTGCTTCTTTAGAAAATATAGTGAGGTTATCTTTGGGTGCTTTTTTTGTTTTGTTTTCTCTTGGAGACTTTTGGAATTGAGTGTGAATTGTTTTTGCAATCAGAACAAGAAATAAGTGCAATGTTTTAAAGTGGTGAAAAGGGGATATGGTTCAAGAAAGAGAATGAGGATTAATTTTGATGTGAATAAATTTCATTCCAGGTCAATCAGCATAACTGTGAAGAAATATCCAGATGTTTGCCTTTCAGTTAATTCAGCTCAATGCAAGCATCAATTTAAACATATTTTCCCCAAATGCTGAGAACAGACATGGACAGGCAAGAAGTTTACTTGGTGAAAATTAACTTCCCTTTTCAATATACACACAGTGTTTTTCAAAGTACTAGAAATAAGTTTATAACCTTGGGTGCTTATTAAAAACACATATTCTTAAGTCTCACTGCAGCATCCTGGGAAAACTCTTTGAGATCAGTCTAGTGTGGCAAATAGGGAACCACATCCTGGTATAAGCCTGCTCTAAGCCTTCATCTACCTCAAGAACCCAGGGTAGGTTGGAGGATCTTCAAGCCTGGGTTTTGTTTTGTTTTCTATATAAATGTAGTGCTCCATTTTTCTCTTCAAACCCCATGGTTGTCAAATGGCATTAGTACAGCAGATACCAAACAGAAAGTAGACACTAACAGACCCTGAGGTCACCACACTAGATAACTCCTCAATGTATCAGGAAAGTGATTTTCACACATTTTATTTTTGTCTAACTTCTTTAAAATGGTTATTTGAGTATTCAGTGATCTTTCTTGTGAGCAGTTACAGCTATTTTGATTCTCTAACAAATCAATATAATTTTTTCTATAGCTCTCAGAGAGAATAAAAATTGTCATCAGTTATCAACAGAACATTCTGCCACAGTGATGCTGTCTTCTCAAATATCTGCAGTCAGTGTTCTTCCAAATGCTCATCAGTTCCTCAAACAGCCAGTGATTCTCAGGGAAAAAAGAAAAGTCTGGGCTTGCCTGTTTCTTCTTACTGTCATTATGCATTCTTTGAAACCCATGTGTTTGCATGTGCCCTGAAAGAAAACTAATGAATTCTATTTCCTTCACTGACAGCAATCGGAGCTGAGTACAGGCAGCAGTGATGCAATTGGCATTTGATTCATCATGCCCACAGTTCTGCACCTGTGCCACTGGCAGCAGGGGTGAGGCAGTCCAACATAACACTTTGCTCATCCACATCCCCAGGGACAGGAGAGTGTACACAGCAAGGAAAACAAATTCCTGATGCAAATGGTTTCTATTAACAACTCAATGTGTACAGTTTAGCTGAACGAGCCCCTAACACCTTGTATTTTGTTATAATGTTTACACAGCATTGTATAAATACCTGTAGCTTGTCTGTTCAGCAGAAGGATTCAAACTTTCAAGCCTGTGGAATTTCATTTTTCCTGGCTATGAACAAGGCCACCAGTGGTTTAAAGGCCAGAGCAGATGGACTATCACAAACTACTGAACCAGTTCTCAAGATTTAACCAGAGACACCAACCCTACATGGACTTAGTAATCTGTTCCATCTTCTTTGAGATAGTAAACAGAAGGGTTTTTCCTCCTAACTTCTGCTCCAGCAGGACAAATCTCCTGTTGGCACCACATCTCTAAAGTAGAGTCAAAATAAAAGGGCTTTGAATGAAAGCAGTGCCTAGTTGCTCTCCATGCCAGGTAGTCTTGCCTACCCCTCACTCTCACCCACAAAGTAACACACCTGATCTCCCCACAGAGACAGAAATCTTTGTTCCTGTTCCTATGCACTTTTCCTCCACCATCCAAATGCAGTCACTGCAGCTAAGATTAGGGACAAAAGAAAAAATAATTCACTCTAAGGATCAAGTTAGCCAAAAATTTAAAAAGCAGTGTCACACCTTTCAGAAAAGAAACCAAACTAGTGATTTCGAATAAGAAAAAATTCAGTATAAGAACTGATAACTAGTAAAAGAGGTTAACTCCAAAAGATACAAAATGAGTCTCAGCAATACCAGAATGGGGAGGATGAAGAACAGGCTTTCCCTCTAGACCTGAAGGAAGACATGAAGGACTGAGTTTGTTCTCATCACAGAAGTGTGATGGCAGCTGACTAGTAGAGATCACTGAGGTGCCACAAGCAGAGCTGGTTCAAGATAGTGAAGAAGAACCCATCCTCCTCCCCCCACTCTGGATGGTGAATACTGCTTGGTCTCTCATACACTATTGGCAACAACATATTGAGAGCAAAGATTCAACCAATCCCCTTCCACTGTGATGCCTTGCAATGCACCTACAGTGCCCTCTGCTGACAAGGTTCGTCCTATGCCTGCTGACAGATAAAATGTTTACAAGATCCATCTCCCAGATTATATATAAAACATAAATTCTCACATTTCTATTTGGTACTAGACAATCAATAAAATAAGTAACTATTGAAGTAAAAATTAAAACTGTCTTTGTTCCTATAAAATATAATTGTCTACATGGAAAATCACAAAATGGCAGCTACATAAAACCTTTTAGAACTAATTAAAAATTATATAAAAGTACAGAATATAAACTTAATATATAAAAACCAACAGGTTCCCTATAAATTTCAATGAACAACTGGAATTCAAAACTAAAAATACAATATTATTTACATTAACATGTAAAATGAAATACTTGGGCATATATATATATATATATATATATATATATATATATATATCCCATGTATTTATGTGTATATATATAATTCCCAAGTATGTATATATACATATATTTATGCATATATATGTATATATATATGACTAATATAAGGAAAACTATAAAATCCCAATTAAATAAGCCAAAGTTACCTAAATTTTTAAAATAGTTGGTGTTCATGAATAGAAAGACTCAATATAGTTCAAGTATTTCTTCTGCCCAGTTTGATCAATGTATTCAACTCAACGCAAATAAAATCCCCAAGTTATCATATACAAATATGATAACAAATATATTTAAAATGTGATCAAAAACAAAAAAATAAAACCCCTCACTACTATATATTAATACTGTGATTCTACAGTGACTGTGTGATGCTGGTAAAAGAACAGACAGAGATCAGTGGATCAAAATAGCCCACAATAGATTTATATGCTCAGTGAATCTTTGACAAAGGAGAAAATGCTATTCAGTTTAGAAAGGATAATCATTCCAAAGACTTCTATGTGCAATAAAATTAATTTACACCCTGGTCTTACATATTATACAAAATTTACACCTCTCACAAAATGGACTATAGCCTTAAATATTAAATGTAACAAAAGTTTCAAGAAGAACATATAATAGAAAAATCCAGGTTTGCGGTTTGTAGCTGGCCTTAGCTACTTTGTGGGTTCTTCTTTGACCCTTCTCCACCCCTTTTCTTCCACTCTTTCAACCCCCTAACACTAGATAAAAGAGAAAAAAAAAAGAATAGAGATGAAAGAGATTCTCAAATAAAGTTAGGGTTCAGGAAGGGGGCAATGTTTTCATTAGATTATTGATTGGGGAATCAAGTTTCCTGTGGCAAGTTTGATCTTCACCATCAGTATGTCTAATTTTTCTTGTTGTTTCTTATTTGTGCATGACTACTTAGCAAACAATGACCAATAACAACCAACAACCAACAACCCACCAACAAACAACCATGCCTCTTGGGGCCCTAGCATTTATATACCCTCTAAAAAGTCCCCAGAATTCCAAATGTTACACAATCGCAGAAACTATCTGCAGCTGACAAAATCACACTTCTGCTAGAGCACAAGGCAAAT
>NC_034613.1:79705689-79713958 GCF_900095145.1 Mus pahari
AGGAGGAGGAGGAGGAGGAGACGGAGAAGAAGAAAGTTACAAAATATTTATCTAAAAAAAAGATGTATTTGGGTGTGTGAAACCTCTGGGAATGACTATGAGTTTCTAGATTTAAATGACTGAAGTGGAAAAATACACCCTGAATATTTACAACACCATAACACAGGTATTGGACTGCATAAAAAGGAGAAATCAAGCTTAATAACTTTCGTCTCTCTGTGTGTGTGTTTCTCTAACCGCACATATGTCTGACTAGCTGCCTAGTGCTCCTATGGCCTCTCCCTCCCCAGAAGGATGGGTTGTATCTTCTAACTATAAGCTTCTTCCCTGACATTACATTTGTTATGTACTTAATTACAACAATGAGAAAAATACCTAATACGATGTGTTTATATTTATATGTATATAGATATAATGCAATACAAACATATATACAAAATATGTGATAATTCTCAAACTCGAATGTAGGGGTGGTTCTGATGCTAAGGTCCTGTTCTCTAGTTAGTTCTTGATCTGTCAGAAATAAAAACCATGGGCCAATTGCTGGGACTTCTGGGTCCCTAAAGGAAAAGGGAGATGCAAGGGAGGAGAAGAGAGTCCACCATGCTTTGGAGAGAAAAGAACTAAACAGCAATGTGAGGTTTTGGGAGGAGGAGTGACAGGCAGTCCTTAGAGGTGGGTGGTCAGGGATGTTTAGAAGGAACTAGATATATTATAGCAATTAAAGTTTGGGGCAGATGGGAGGAGCAGAGATAAGAAATTGATAAAGGCGTGCTTTTCCAGGCTAAAGGAGTTTTCTTAGAATAAGAACTTCTTGCATAATGGATTCAGTACAGGTAAGCTTTACAACTGTGAGTCCTGTTTCTTACTTAAAATAACTTTGAACTCAATTACAAATATAGGAGATTATACAAATATAGAGATAATGCTGGCAATTTTAAGAGTAAACTGCTTCCAGATAAAAGAGAAGAATATAGCTGCAGGACAATCTGAAGTGATTTTGAATCCTCAGATGAGCTGGAAAATACATGAGAAATGTTCACAAATAAGATATATTAGACAATGTGTTTATCTCTTCAAACCTGAATCTATATAACCAATATATAGGTTGTAATTAACACTAATGAATGTTTTTACTAAATAGAATGTGAGTAGAATATTAATTATGAATCCTATTATGGATTCAGTAATTCAAAGATTTTGGCACAAATTAGTAAATAGTTTGCAAAAATTTGCCAACGGACCCTTGATAACAGCAGGTGTAGTCTGCATCAAAGAACACACACACATACACAGAATTCTTTCAACTTATCATTTAAAATCTGAGAGAATATACTGTTTACCATCCTACTTCTCTATCTTCTAGAATTTTACCATACACAGATCCCACCAAGCAATGAATCACGAATTGTAAAGACAATATATGGAAAAGGAATCCAATCCTAGTCATGTTACAATTTAAGGACACTGGTGAATCATCATTTGTTCAGAAGAGTGATCAGAACTGTGAGGGACTAGAAATCATAGTCTGAGAAATGAGTGGGATAAAACTACGTAGAAAAAACACACGGAAAAGGCAAGGGGTAGGATATGATAGCTACTTTTAAAACTTAACAAACTTTGTGTTTTGTTTTGTTTTGTTTTGTTTTGTTTTTGAAGATGGGTGGCACACCGTTTTGTGGTGACAATTTTGGAATTTTGATTTCTTTTAAAAACACAAAAGTATGTTTTCATATTAATCTCACATGTGGGGGATATCTGGCTGTTTCAGACTGTCCACAGTGGCTCTAGCAGGAGCATGATTTTGCCAGCTTCAGATAGTTCCTGTGATTGTGTAATGTTTGGAAATCTGGGGTCTTTTCAGAGGGTATATAAATGTTAGGTCCCTGAGAGGTGTGGTGTGGGTTTTAGTTATTGGTTGTTGTTAGTTGCTGTTTGTTGAGTTGTGCACAAAGAAGAACAGCAACAAGAAGAAATTAGATAGCCTGATGGCGAAGATCAAACTTGCCCCTCCAGAAACTCAACACCCCTAATCAGCAGGAAGTAGTCTAATGATAACATTGCCCCCTTCTTGAACTCTGATTTTATTGAGAAATCTCTTTCCTTTCTTCTCTCTCTTTTTTTTTATTTCTTATCTAGTGTTAGGGGTTGAAATGGTGGAAGAAAAGAGATGGAGCAGGGTGAAAGAAAGAAGAATCCACAAAGTAGCCAAAGTCTGGCTACCTCATAATGATCAAAATGTGAAGATTTGCAAATAATTTGCTTCAATATATGCTATAAAGTGGTTACTTTACCATGTTACCAAGATCTCAAGTGTGTGTGCATTCTCCTTAAAGTATCTAAAAATGTAGTCATATTATAGCCATCTGTCTATATCAATCTATATTATCATGTGCTTGTCAGATAATCTCTAAGACTAAAAGACTAAAAGAATATAACCAGTATAACCAGGATGATACCTTCTGTTCTAAAGGTACCCAAGAAAAAGCAGGTATATTTGTGCTCAATTGAAAAAAATAAACCGATTTGTTCCACCGTGGAAACTATCTTCCCAGAAACTATTGAGGTTCCCCATAATAAGAGTATTCCATGAACCTACAAGGCTATCTGGCAGTTTGAAAAAAGGGTCACCATACTCTAAATAGAGAGTTATGAATAATAATAATACCTCTTTTAATAAACATATGAAAATATCTAAAAGTACATTATAGCTCTTTTATGAATTGTATTTATTATTTATCTCATTATCATAAATTAATTATGTTTATGAGCATTTTGTCTATATGTATGTCTGTGTACCACATGTGTGCCTGGTGCCCATGGAGGTCAGAAGAAGGCATGAGATTCCCTAGCTTTATAGTTTCAAATAGTTCTGAGCCATCATGTTTATGCTGGGAATTGAACCTGTGTGCTCTGGAGGAGAAGTCAGTGCTCTTAACCATTGAGTCATCCTTCCAGTTTCTATTTCCTCTTTCTAAAGGAGTTTTCTTAGAATAAGAACTTCTTGCATAATGGATTCAGTAAAGGTAAGCTTTACAACTGTGAGTCCTGTTTCTTACTTAAGATAACTTTGAACTCAACTAAAAATATAGGAGATTATACAACTATAGAGAGAATGCTGGCAGTTTTAACTTTTTAAAGGAAAGGGAATATAGTTTCTCTAAGGAAAAATCATACGGAACCAACATAAGAAATTATATGAATAAGGGCTAACCCACAGATAATTTGTTTAAAAATCTTAATTGTTTTGTCAAGCATAGAGAGATGAATTAAAGACAGGCAATCAAAGGTAGTGATTATAAACCACTTATCCAGTTGGCATCATGCTAACAATGGGATCCCCTAGCCATCACATAGCACTGATATTATTTTGACATTTTTATAAACAATATGTGAGAGAAAGACATCTTCAGATCTAAAGAATACATTAAGCTACTGCAAGTAAGGAACTGTCAAACTGGTTGGGGAAAAACTGCCTAAAAGTGTCATATGATTGAAGGAGTGGGATGCAGATAAGAGGCAGGTGGGCTTTAAGATAATGCTTCAAGACAAAAATTACTGCAAAGGTTCAACTAGTAGATCATAGTTGACTTTCAAATCTCTATGTACACTCCCCACTTCTGTTCATTAAGACTGGGCTTGTAAAGCAATCTCCCAATTACATGTTTCCAGCTGTATGGCTTATATACGCATCAAAGCCACAGTATCTTCATCTGAATTAATCTCCCCATACATGTACACATATGTGAATTTTGGCTTTAATAATCCCTAACATTTTGGTTAACAACATCACTCACTGAAGAGTCAATATGTTCTATTTGTAACAAAGACCACCAGCTGTTTACCATAGAATTTACCAGAACAATACCTTTAAAGTGAAAAAAGTAAATAATTCTCCCATTTAATATCACCCAAAGCTCTGACATACTAGATCTCTCACTCATCTCTCTAAACTCATGATATGGCCTTCCAATCTACATGATTCACACTCACAAAATTCAAGAATCTTTTTTTCTAGAAACTATTGCTCTATACCACATTACCCTCTGGAGATAATTTCATTCTGCCAGAGCTATATCTTCCTCTTTAAAGAGACACAATAACTTTTGGAACTGTATATATTCATATCTGTGTTAAAAGGAGACAGATTTGTTATTAAGGGATATTCATTGAAGCACTGTGTGCATTGGTAAACAGTTGGTAACAAATCAAATGCACATCCACAAGACTGCATATGATATACTCTAAGGTAATAAAGTAAATGATACGAGTGTGAATAAATCTAAAATACCTTCTGACAAAGGGAACTATCAAAGAAGAATTTACATCACATCACTGAAATGCACAAAATAATATTTACTATGGAAGTAAACGGTGCTTGGAATATTTCTGACAAATGAGGCAAGTAAATGATGTCAGGACAGTGGATATAGGCAGCTTCAAACATGTATTTAATATTTCAGTTCTAAGAAAGTATCTAAAGCAGTTGTTGCATCATAAAAAAGAACATGAAACACAACAGTACGATGTTCTACAGGAATGTTTGTCTAAATATTTTAAATACTTAAAATACGTTCCAAAAATACATTTCTTACCTTGGTATGCTTGTCTGTACCTGTAATTTCAGTACTGAGAAGTACAGGCAAGACTGGTTATTTGTACAACCGATCAAAGTACTGAAAACAAGAGACTGTGAGTGTTCACCTCTAAATTGAACATCTGTATCACCTACCCTCAAGCTTCATAAAATAACTTGGAAGACAAGGCAGAAAGATTGTTAGAGTCTGAAGACTGGAAAGAGAACTAGGAAATGCTGTCTTCAGACATGACACGGGTATTACACTCAAGAACTATTAGCAGCAAAAGGTTATCTGCACAAGTCCAGCACAAGATAAAACCATCCAAACTTCCAGCATAGATGGAGGGACTTCTCTGCAGATCCAACTTCTAACTGAGGGGATATTGGAAGCTGATAGTTGCTAGAGAAAGGAGACTCCTTCTCCTTCTCCTTCTCCTTCTCCTTCTCCTTCTCCTTCTCCTTCTCCTTCTCCTTCTCCTTCTCCTTCTCCTTCTCCTTCTCCTCCTCCTTCTCCTCCTCCTTCTCCTCCTTCTCCTCCTTTTCCTCCTCCTTCTCCTCCTCCTTCTCTGTCTCCTTCTCCTTTTTCTCTTTCCCCTTCTCTTCCTTCTCGTTCTTCTCCTTCTCCTCCTCTTTCTCCTTCTCCTCCTACTCCCCCTCCCCCTCCCCCTCCATCTCCATCTCCTTCTTCGACAGTACAACAACTACTGGTAGATTTCACATGCTCCAGTCATGTATTAGTATTAGTACTAATATACATATGGTAAAGAAAGGGAATGGGGAAGAGAGGGGATAGAAAGGACATAGAGGCAGTGCTTGATATTATTAGGTCAACTTGATATAAGGTACAGTCCTTTTGGAAGAGGGAACTTTAATTGAGAAAATACTTCCATAGTATTATCCTGTAAATAAGTTTGTGGGGCATTTTCTTGTTTGATAATTGATGTGGATGGCTCCAAATCACTATGGGAAGTACCTTCTTTGGGCAGGTAGTCCTGGGTAGTATAAGAAATAAGGCTGAGCAAGCCTCAGAGAGCAAGACAGTAAGCAGTACTCCTCTATTACCTCTGCAGCCTTTAAGGTTCCTTTGAGTTCCTACCCTGAATTTCAGAGATGATAGACTATAAGCTATAAGAAAGAACCCTTTCTTCCTCACATTGCTTTTACTCATGGTGTTCTATCACAGCAATAGAAACCTAACTGAGATATGAGGGTACATGAGGAGAGTTGGAGAGGGAAAACGGGGTGTATGTGATCATATCTCACAGTGTGTGTGTGTGTGTGTGTGTGTGTGTGTGTATTTGTGAAATTATCAAAGAACAAAACAATAAGATAAAAAGAAGTATGGTGAAGGACCCAATGAGGATGACATTAGTCAAAATACCCAACAAAAGGGAAACAGAATCTGTAGAGACAATCTCCAGTAGATAGGCACGGCTCCCAGTTGAGGGATGGGGCCACCCACCCATCTCAAAAATTTTAACCCAGAATTGTTCCTTTCTAAAGGAAATGCAGAGACAAAAATGGAGAAGACCACACCACCAGGCATCCATCCCACCTGCAGATACCAAACCCCAACACTATTGCTGATGCCAAGAAGTGCTTGCTGACAGTAGCACAGTATGGCTGTTTCTTGAGAGGTTCTACCAGCACCTGACTAATACAGATGCAGATATAGCCCTGGGGACCTCAACGGAAGAGTTAGGGGAAGGAGCTGAAAAGGATTGCAACCCCACAGAAAGAACAATATCAACTAACTGAACTCTGAGAGCTCTCAGGAACTAAACCACCAACCAAAGAGTTTACACATGGAGGGACCCCTGGCTCCAGTTACATACGTAGCAGAGGATTGCCTTATCTATCATTAATGGGAGGGACGGTCCTTGTGTGTTAAGGGGGTGCTAGAGCAGTGAGGTGAGAATTGAGGGGGAGCACTCTCATAGAGGCAAAGGGGAGGAGAGATGGGAGTTCATGGGAGGAGGGGGAACCAGGAAGGGGAGGCAATATTTGAAATGTAAATAAATAAAATAACCAATTACAAAAAATAAGTATAGTAAATAGGGAGCCAACCTTGGCTACATAGCATAAAAACATATGAAGTGAAAGCTCCCAGTTTCTTTGGAAAGTTTGTTATGTCAAATGATGTTTTGCTGGGTTACACAGTTGAAAGAATGTCTTGCTAAAGCAGACACATAAGAGAATGATTTTCTGAAGCAGACACGGGTGAAAGGATGTTTTGATATAGCAAACATATGGAAGAACCTGTGATGAAAGTGTATAAATATATCGCCATAGACAGTGGGAGACAGCACTGATCATTGGTTTGGTTTGCTGTGCTTCATTATTCGTCACTAACAACATATTGGTTCACCTTACATAGCATTATTGAGCTCAACTAACTGCTCCTGAGGTTCCTACAGCAGCTTTCTGCTTAGGTAGCCTCACCTCAGGCCAGTTGGCTATCCTGGTGGTTTCTTCAGGATTGAACTACAGCTGACTGGTATCTACTGAAAGGACTGGGCTGTAGCTGTGGTTCGTGCCTGGTGTCTGCCTGCCTAGAGGACTGGTCTGCAGCTGCTGAATTGTATTTGGTGTTTGCTTTGGGACTGAACTGCTACCCAAGTAGATTGAGCTAGCTCCCAAAGAAGTATTGCTGAACAGATCTGCTTCTCCCATATTCTAATAACTTTTCTCTTCTACTACCTCTGTTGGGTGGTAGGTTAGAGGAGAGATTGAACCCTTATTAAAAGTAGGTTGCAAAAATCTTATGCCTACACATACATGTGCATTATGTATTATATACAATGTGTTTTTAATTGCCCTTCCCTTATTCAGCACATTAAAACTGGCTCTATGACTAAAGGTCTATGGCCAGAATAATCATGAAAAATTGGTCTCTAGATTGCAGAAAAGATATGATCTAAGGAAGATTAACATAAAGCAAGTAAAATAGTTTTGCATATTGTTGGAACAATGAAGAAGCTTTTTAAATGCTCTTAAGTCTATACATTTCTGTGATCGGTAGCAAAACAACTTTGTGACGGATATTAAAACCACAGAGAAAGAAAGGCAGGAAAGAGACTGAGTCAATTGATTCGGCTTTGGTAGTGCTTTTTGAAGAACTACTTTGAGCTATTCATAAAGGCTTCGGGGCATATTAAATGGTTAATTTCCTAATCAGTGTGGTAGGTGATGTGGGGCTATCCTATTGCTTTATTCTCTTTTCAACTTGGGTCTTATTTTCTGTTGTGTTCGCAGTTTTTGTTTTGGGTTTTGTGTTTGGTTTGGGCTTTTTATTTTGTTTAGTTTGGTGAGACTGGGTTTCACTTTGTAGCCTAGGCTGGCATCAAACCTGTTCTTTTCAAGTTTTATACAATAGAAAATATATTGAGCCATAAGGTTTGCCTATAAAATCCAGAGACTGCCCCACTTGGGGATCCATCCCATAAACAACCACCAAACTCAGACACTAGGCAGATGCCAACAAAAGCCTGCAGATGGGAGCCTGATATAGCTGTCTCCTGAGAGGCTCTGCCAGTGCCTGGCAAATACAGAAGTGGATGCTCACAGTCATCCATTGGACAGAGCACAAGGTCCCCAATGAAGGAGCCAGAGAAAGTACCCAGGAAGCTGAAGGGGTCTGAAGCCCCATAGGAGGAACATCAATATTAACTAACTAGTACCCCCAGATAC
>NC_034613.1:79714096-79718160 GCF_900095145.1 Mus pahari
GGTCATCAATGGGAGGAGAGGTCCTTGGTCCTTTGAAGGCTCTATGCCTATACAGTGGAATACCAGGACCAGGAATGGGAGTGGGTGGGTTGGGGAGTAGGGGGAGGGGGGAGGGGATAGGGGATTTTTGGAGGGGAAACTAGGAAAGGGGATAACATTTGAAATGTAAATAAAGAAAATTTCTAAAAAATATAAAAATAAATAAATAAAATCTCTAACATTTAATTAATTTATTTTTTTGCCTTTGTTTTTGTTTTTTTCAAGACAGGGTTTCTCTGTATAGCCCTGGCTGTAACGTTTAATTTTTAAATAGCAGCCAAAGTGTTGCTAAGTTGCTGGAGGGCAATTTTACATAAGACTAAATCTGACTTTCCATGTGTAAATCAAATAATTTCAAAAGGTTTAAGTAAGGTTAATAAAAACCACTCAAGTAGAAATTTTATATTTTACTGCCAAAGGCATATCTATATGTTTGTATACACACACACACATACACACACACACACACAAGAGAAAGAGAGATTGATTAATTGATTTTAGGGGCTAACTGGCAAGTTTATGCTAACCAATGCTAATCAGGTTGTTTCTGATTACTGAGTGTAAAGAGTCACAATAAACATGAAACAAGTATCTCACTGCAGATTTTCCTAAACATGCACATCTTGGTTAGAACAGTGATTTGATTATATCAATCACTAATGTTGTGAAACTCTATCATAAATTAGGAATATACTGGGATTCTGAGTGCTTATTGTGTAGAGGTCAACACTAGCTTAATTATAATCTTAACCATGGCTTCAAATCATAGCCTAATTATGGAGGAAAGGAGATTTGCAGAAAAATCTACAAAGAAATAAATCTAAGTTTATAAAGTGAGACAAGGTATAGAAATATTACATGGTACAAGCAGATGGAAAAGTAGTAAACCTCCTACCACTGATTAAAAGCATTACCTACTGTAAATTTCAATTTTCTTAAATACCATTAACCTTGAAATTAACTGGTAACCTAAATATTATATTTTTTCTGATTCATAGAATATTGCTTAGGAACATGGATATGCCACAATTATATTTGTAATTATTTATTAACCTCTGCACTGTTCATAATGTGCAATACAAAAATTCTATGGAGTTGCAAAATGGGTTGCTCAGTAAACATCACTGACTGTCTCTAAACTATCAATCTACTACTCCTCCCAGAATGCCAAAGGAAAGAGGTGCTGACAGCCAAAACAAGTTTGAGTGCTAGAATGACACATTTACTAGAACTCATAGTCAATATTAGAACTTTTAAACTCATCTTGTGGTTGTATTCAGAAAATATATATGAAGCATATGTGTTCTCTTAGTAACTAAATACACACAGTAATGCAAAATTTTCCCTCTTCCCGCATACAATCAATTGCCACATTTTATCCATTCTACTTCATATCATGCTTATCATTTTATTTTTCCTTTCCCTTCAGGATGCCAGTGAACTAATACATTTTTGGGTTAATAATGGAATTTAAATAGGCTATTAAAAAGTATAAAACATGACTGGAGAGATGTCTCAGTGGTTAAGAGTGGTGGGTGGTTGCTTCCAGAGGACATGGGTTAGATTCTAAGTACACACACTGCAGCGCACAACCATCTCTATCTCCGGTTCTGGTGAATCTAATGCCCTTTTCTGGTATCTGTAGGTACTACTTCAATTAGTGTATAGACATACATTCAGGTAAAATGCCCATAAGAATTAAAAAAAAAACTAAAGTACAACAAAATTTGAACTGTTTATGAGTCTTTGTTTCCCACTGAAGGTCTCATAGTATATGAAATTTACATTAAATATATCTGAGCTCTTTCTCTTGTTAATGTCTTTTATTAAAGGAACCTTAGCCATAAATCTAGATCAGGTGGGGCAACCTTTCCTCTACTACAAAGCACACTACAGACATCTTTTCTGCTTTCTTCACTGACTATATCAGAGAAGTCTATTAATATCAGTATATATAGTATTTCCCAGTTCTTTTTAGTGATAGTGTTAAATAAATGAACTTCTAGTAAATTCTGTCTTTAGACATAACTTCATACAATGACTGATTGTGATCCAAAGTTTTCTTAGAAAACACAGCACGAGTTTTAAAGGAATGAGGTTGGGATTTTTCCAGTGGAACCCCATTTGCATTAAAGTCCCGCATCATATCACTTCCAAGATCCCTCACAATAATGGCCTGTGTTGAATAAGAAGTCATTCACCCTATAAAAGGACTCAGCATTGTAAGGCTGAGCTGCATGTGTCTCTCAGAGAGTTAAGTTATTAGGAGCAGACTCTCCTCAGAATCATGCTAAAGATATACAGGCATGTTTTTTCCCTTCTGTATGCTTTCTATGTTCTGTGAGTGATTAGCACTCCCTTTTGTACTGTACCCCATCAATCCAGTTTTCATTAGAAAAGCTAACATGTAACTTCAGTAAGACCGTAATGCCCCATTCTCACAGTTTTTCTGTATAACTATGCTAAGACCTATGATCTCCACTCAAGTCATCTTAATTTCCTGGAAAGAGGAATAAATCAGTAATGGAGGTTGTTGTCCCCAAATTTTATCCACAGAAAACCTTCTAGTGATACACCCTTAATAACACAATCACAGCTAAAGAACCTATATGTGCCAAGATATATTTATATTATATTTTATGTGGATGAGAAAGTGAGAGCCTTTGAATACATTGAACAGGGAAAGCATATTTGATTTGCTTGTCAGGTGACTCATATGCTCAAGTAACATAGTTATACTAACAGATTTCAGGAATGGAAGAAAAAGAAGGAATTGTGCATTAATACTTAAAAACTGCACCTATAATGTAAAATAAACAATATTTAAATACTACCCCAAACTACTAGACATTTCTGAACCATGAGGTTCAGTTTCTGGTTTAGTTGTATTTGTTTTGAGAGCATTCACATCTCCCTTTGAGGGAAAATGATATTATGAGATAGAAACATTAATTTCACAGTTGATAAAACTTGGCATGTGATGGCAATATTCAGAAGGGCTTCCAGGGCCAGAGGGTTGGCAGGAATTTGAGAGAACCTTTACTTTGTTATAATCCCTTCTCCAATGTTTCCCATTCCCATTGCACTGGCCACTCTTTTTTTGTTTTGTTAACCATTTTGTGTCAGTGACCTTTGGTCAACCCAGCAACAGCACAAACAGCCTGTTCCTTCATAAATGAATGATGACTACAAAGCAACCAAGGCTGGGGCTGGGAGCAAAATAAAGCTGAGAATTTAAGCACTCTTCTTCCTACAATAAGGTTCTTTGAAATGACATGACCCTGTAAGGTCAATTTTCAAAGGTCTCCTCTCCATTCTCCTACTGCGGTCTTTATCATATACTTTAGTTTCTACTCATCTGTAACCCTGTGGAGTTAATGACCACAAATAATACACTGATAAATATGTTGAATTGATGATTAAGATATATTTGAAGGAATTGCCTCCTCCATGGCAGCCAGAGATTGGAGGAAATTTTCAAGCATCATCACAACCTTTGAAAAACAAAATTCAGCCGGGCGTGATGGCACACGCCTTTGATCCCAGCACTTGGGAGGCAGAGGCAGGCAGATTTCTGCGTTCAAGGCCAGCCTGGTCTACAGAGTGAGTTCCAGGACAGCCAGGGCTACACAGAGAAACCCTGTCCTGAAAAACAAACAAACAAAAAATCAATAAAAATTTGGCTAAATTTAAATAATAATTTCCCCCATATTTCTAGTATTCACAAATATTATGATAATTGTTTCCATATATGTTTAAATTTAGTGACAAGTAGGAGATAGATGAAACTATATTAGCCAAATACATTTTCATAAAAACAAAAAGATGTCTAGTAAATTATGTCTCTAATATTTAACAGAAAGGTAAAAACCTGATTAAAAAATTCAGTGCTACTAACTTTGAACTGAAAACGGGGGAAAGATAGAATTTTGAAACAAAACAGTATATATAATATATACTATAGCTGTCTTAGTCAGGGTTTCTATTCCTGCACAAACATCATGACCAAGAAGCAAGTTGGGGAG
>NC_034613.1:79719830-79724902 GCF_900095145.1 Mus pahari
AGGCCACACCTCCAGATGGTGCCACTCCCTGGTCCAAGAATATACAAACCATTACAATAGCATACTTTCCACTTAAGTTTCCTGAAAACTTATAAACATCATAGAAATTGTTACTTTTCTAATATCTGACAAAAACACACCAGCTCAAAACCAGTGAGAAAAGGTGAATAGAGTCACGTCATACTGATAAGGAAGCAATCTATCAAGAAGGTATTATAATTCAAAATATACATGTCCCAAATGTGGATGTAAATGATAAAGCAAACCCTGCTCTCATGCTTCATTCAAATTCACTCACCTGAGAAAACTGGGCCTCAGTCTCCACACACAACACTGTTTAATGGCAGATAAGGTTATAGACTTTGTCTGAGTTGAATTTATAAGGAGGTAATATAGCCAATTATATTTAAGGGTAACCACATTTTCAAATCTGCTTGTATTTTTCACAGATTGACTTTGTGTGCTTGGAAGTTATGAGGTGGGAAGTCTGGACAGACCTAACGCATAGTCCCAGTGAGCCACAGGTGTCTAATCTGAGCTTCCATTTCTTTTCCTATGAAAACTGAGGATATAAATGTATAGCGTTACAAGAGGACAGTTAAATTTTAAAGTCTAGAAATCATTCAGAACAACCTGTGAAGCTCAGTAGAAACCAACTATTTGTTATTGTATTTGTTTTAATTGAACCACTTCTGTCAAAAACATAACTTATTGAGATAGAATTTGACATCATTATGAGTTCCACTGTGGTATAAAATTCACAACACTTCTCTAAACTATGCAAACAGACAATGGAAAAAAACATTTACAAGTGAGGTAAGGGCAAGTTCTTTTCTGGATTAAGAAATTACCTAAGAAAATTAGCTCTTTAACCTTTTTGATAATTGAAACTCAATATAGTTTATATCCAAGTAACTAAAGGCATATAATAAGAGGTTTGTAACCAAATTGGAAGGTATTATTACAAAAGTATAGACTGTTCTGATTAGCCTTGAGGCAAAGAACTTAAAGTTGCTTAACTGCTTGTTACTGTTTCTCTACTTTTGTATTGATAAACATGATGATAAAAGAGAACAAATTTGATTTACTCAGGCAAAGAGAACAGATGTTATGTGCTGTAAATCTTGCTAAATGCCTGTGAGATAAGAGAATGCATTTACATGGTTGTCTAACTATTTCCAATTGAATTTATGTGGTACAAGTAGAAACATTAGGAAAGTTTTACTTTTCCTTGTCCAGTGCTGATTAAATCAATCTGAAGGCTCTCCCATTCAATGAATCACCCTGAAGACAGTGTTCTTTATGGTCTCTAATGTTACTGTGAAATGAAGAAAACTGGTTATCATAGATTTCAGATAAAAACCAGGGAAGAAACAGAAGGTTATACAAAATAAACAATAAAAATATATTTATATATTAGACATGTATAGTTTAGGGTTAAAATTCTTAACTACCAGCTCTCAGGAGAAGAGACTAACCTGCCCAGCCCAGTAAAGAGTGATTTGCTCTATACAGTCAGAAAGGGGAGAGTTGAAAATTAGCACAATGTAATAGAGTGGGAAAAAATTTGAGAGAATGAGTTGGTCTTATTATAATGTGAGCTTTATAAAGAACTCTGCAGGTCCTCAAATTGTCAATCTCTAAATTTTTCCTCAAAGACGGGAGTATAATCTGCAGGTGTCATAGTCACATAAAAGAATTAAAAGCACATATTCTTCAATCCTTCCATTTAATCCCAGACAAAAGGAATACTCACAACATTAAACACCCAAACATGATGAGGACAGGGCTGCAATGTAACAATAGTTATTTGATTTATACCAGAAGTTTGATATTGAAATTTTATTCTGAATTCCTATAGCCTTTTTAGAAACCTAAGTCTGTAAATAACTTTGCTTCAGGTCTTAGTATAAGTAGTTAAAATATTAAAGGTCTAATGTTCATGCCAGCAAGATTCTGCTGAAGGGACCCTGATATTGCGGCCTCTTGTGAGGCTATGCCAGTGCCTGGCAAACACTTAAGTGGATGCTCACAGCCAGCTATTGGATGGAACACAGGGTCCCCAATGGAGGAGCTAGAGAAAGTACCCAAGGAGCTGAAGGGGTCTGCAACCCTATAGGTGGAACAATAATATGAACTAACCAGTACCCCCTGAGCTTGTGTCTCTAGCTGCATATGTAGCAGAAGATGAACTAATCGGCCATCACCGGGAATAGAGGCCCCTTGGTCTTGCAAACTTTATATGACCCAGCACAAGGGAAGGCCTGGGCCAAGTAATGGGAGTGGTTGGGTAGGGGAGCAGGGGCGGGGGGGTATAGGGAACTTCCGGGATATCATTTGAAATGTAAATAAAGAAAAAAAAGAATTGATATTTTCAGAAAAAAAATAAAATAAAAAAATATTAAAGGTCAATTTTATTATTGAATGCTAATATTGTAATGTTAATACTAACTAAGATCTATTATGTGTTCTACAGGGTAAAATGTCTCACACATATCATCTATCAATTTCTTCACAAAATTCCTGGGAGGTATACATTATTATTTCTGTTTCACAGATGAAAAAAACTTCAGGGCTGCAGCAATTAAGTACCTGAAAATTGGATACTTCCTGGCACCTCACAATTCCATTCCAAGATCTTTGTTCTTCCTTCAGCAAATACCTTTGAAGGCCTATAAAACACTGATATAGACCAATAGAAGTGTAGTAACCACACTGATCTAATGATTTTCCTTTCTACGGTTTCAGCTATCCATGATCAACTAAAGTCCGACAGTAGTAAGTGGAAAATTACACAAAGGATTTATGTTTTGGGGACTGGAGAGATGGCTCAGTGTTAAGAGTTCTGGCTGTTCTTTAGAGGAGGACCCAGGTTCAACTCTCAACTCCCACATAGAAGCTTACAACCATCTATAATTTCAATCCCAGGAGATTCAATGCCCTCTTCTGGTCTCAGTGGGCACTGTATACACATGATTATGTGTATGAACACAGACAAACACAGACAAACATTCATAAACATAAAATAAATAAAATATCAAAAAGAAAAATAATTTGTTTTTATTGCCCAGCTGTGTACCTTACAAACTACATGATGTAAGCAAGATGTGCCCAGTGGTGAAACAATGGTGCTACTTACTATTATAGGAATAACCAATTTCTTTCGGCTTGGATTTGAAGCTCACACCCCAGAAAGGAATCCATTCCAGGTATTGTAAAACTATTCAAAACTCCATGATGGGGAAGATCATGGGTCTTAAGAAAGAACTGAATATTGTTGTTTAACTAAATTCCCGTAGTGCCAAACTGCTTTCCAGATATTTATGTTTATACCCATAGACAAATGCTACTTTCAGCCTTAAACAGAGAAGCCCCTCTTTTTAATAAATTGTGGTAAATACAGGGAATCATGGCTGTATAAGGTACTGAGAAGTAGTGACAGATGATTGTTCAGTCCTAACAAAATATGACTACCACCCCCTCCTCCAGGGGAGTCTGTAAGAGCCAAAAGATAGAAAAAAGGCTATAAAGTGTCATTTTCAGGGTAAAATCTAGTCACTGCAATCAAGAACTCACAGCAGTTGCAGATGCCAGTGCTGGACCTGAACAAGAATCAGCCCAACGGTCTGGTGAGATGGCTCAGTGGGTAAGAGCACCCGACTGCTCTTCCGAAGGTCCGGAGTTCAAATCCCAGCAACCACATGGTGGCTCACAACCATCCGTAACAAGATCTGACTCCCTCTTCTGGAATGTCTGAAAACAGCTACAGTGTACTTACATATAATAAAAAAAAAAATCTAAAAAAAAAAAAAAAAGAATCAGCCCAACAACAGTCAGACATGGATAGAAGAAAGGTTCAGCAGTTCCCACCTATCACTGCTAAATTATTTGCCACTAAGAGATTCAGGGAGAGATAGAGTCATTGCCTTCAGGTGGATTCTCAACGAAGACTCTACCAGGCTCCATTACAACTCTCACACAAGTAGCCCTAGTGAAACTAAATGGGCCATAAAAAAATAAAATAAAATAAAAAATCAGTGCTCGCTTTGGCAGCACGTATACTAAAATGGGAAGGATACAGAGAAGATTAGCATGGCCCCTGCACAAGGATGACCCGCAAATTCATGAAGCATTCCATATTTTTCCCATGAACATACAAGAAGCCTACAGAACTCCAAATAGACTGGGCCAGAAAAGAAATTCCTCCCAACACATAATAATCAGAACAACAAATGCACTAAATAAAGACAGAATATTAAAAACAGTGAGAGAAAAAGGTCAAGTAACATATAAAGGCAGACCTATTAGAATTACTCCAGACTTTTCACCAGAGACAATGAAAGCCAGAAGATTCTAGACAGATGTTATACAGACACTAAGAGAACACAAATGCCAGGCCAGGCTACTATACCCAGCTAAACTCTCAATTACCATAGATGGAGAAACCAAGGTATTCCATGACAAAACCAAATTCACACAATATCTTCCCACGAACCCAGCCCTTCAAAGGATAATAAAGGGAAAACACCAACACTAAGAAACTATACCATAGAAAAGGAAAAAGGTTATCCCTCAACAAAACCAAAAGAAGACAGCCACAAGAACAGAATCCCAACTCTAAAAACAGAATCTTGCTGGCATGTGCATTAGTATCTGGGTTTGGTGATTGATGATGGGATGGATCTCTGGATGGGGTAGTGTCTGGATAGTCCATCCTTTCATGTTAGCTCTAAATTTTGTCTCTGTACCTGTATCCTTTCATGGGTATTTTGTTCCTTATTCTAAGGCGGAATGAAGTTTCTACACGATGGTCTTCCTTCTTTGTTTTCTTGTGTTTTGCAAAATGTATCTTGGGTATTCTAAGTTTCTGGCCTAATATCCGCTTATCAGTGAGTGCATATCCAGTGACTTCTTCTGTGATTGGGTCACCTCACTAAGGATGATATCATCCAGATACATTCATTTGCCCAAGAATTTCAAAAATTCATTGTTTTTAGTAGCTGAGTAGTATTTCATTGTGTAAATGTACCACATTTTCTNTATCCATTCCTCTATTGAGGGACATCTGGGTT
>NC_034613.1:79724913-79760804 GCF_900095145.1 Mus pahari
CATCCCATAATCAGCCACCAAACGCAGACACTATTGCATATGCCATCAAGATCTTGCTGAAAGGACACTGATATAGCTATCTCTGTGAGGCTATGCCAATGCCTGGCAAATATAGAAGTGGATGCCCACAGCCATCTATAGGATAGAACACAGAGTTCCCAATGGAGGAGCTAGAGAAATTACTCAAGGAACTGAGGGGGTCTGCAACCCTATAGGAGAAACAACAATATGAACTAATCAGTAACCCCAGAGCTCGTGTCTCTAGCTGTATATATAGCAGAAGATGGCCTAGTCAGCCAACATTGGGAAGAGATGCCCCTTGGTCTTGCAAACTTTATATGCCCCATACAGGGAAATGCCAGGGCCAAGAAGTGGAAGTGGATGAGCAGGGGAGCCCAGTGGGAGCAGGGTATAGAGGACATTCGGGATAACATTTGAAATGTAAATGAAGAAAATATCTAATAAAAAAGTTAAAAAAAACACACAAGAAAATGATATAAGGATATAAAGGCCTAAGACAGTTCCCAAATATGGATGCTAATATACATAAGTAACATATTTAAAAAAATCAAAAGTCATGAATATGGGAGAAATTGTGGAGGGGGCCTTGACATGGGTGGGAGAAAAATAATAGAGGGTGGGAAAAGAATAATCAGAATACTTTATTTACATGTATGAAAATGTCAAACAAAAAATTAACCCATAAAAAATTTGTGTTTTTAAATTATTTAACCACATGTTGTAGTTGTTGCCCTACTTTATTATTTGATATTTCTTACCATGCCTAATTTATATATTAAACTTTATGATAGATATGGATGTGTAAGTGGGAAGGAGATAAAAGAATACATTATATAATATAAAATTGTCAGGGAACAAATTTAATTAATTTTTAATTTTTTTAAAATTTCTTCACACTATCTTCTGGGATCCACTTAGTCTGCCACAGCATCCTATTTTACCAGTGTCAGAAAACATCTTTAAACGTTTTTAACTGCAAAATGTAATAAAAAGGAAAATGGCAAATAGGACAGCAAAGAATGAGGAAGAAAGGGGCTCACATTCAACACAGTAAGGCAAAAGGCAGGAATAAGCCAGCAGGAAATGTGACCCCACCCCCCAGGGCATCCTACCTCAGCCTAGGCCTTGTTGGTCCAGGCAGGTCTCCAAAATCATTTCTACACTAAGTCTCTATCTCTGATATTCAGCCTATTTTGAGGATACATGTATCCTCCCAACATCCCAAAGTTCCCCATCTCCCTACAAAGACTTCAGACCTAATGTTGAGTCTAAAGTCCTATCAGCATGGCACTTAGAATCTCTTTATTAGAGCTTCACTGTGGCACTAATAGGGGAAAATATTTGAAATTATAAGCTTCTAAACCACTCAATTCTAGGTATTATTATATTTATCCAGATTAACATTACCCAAATTATTTTGCTTGAGATCTTAATAAAATTAAACAGTAGAAAGAAAGTTAGGTATATTAGCTAAAGAAGAAACAATATATCTTGACTTGATATGATTAGATAAAAACAATCCGAGAATTCACAGGAAAACAGTAGAACATTAAAATTGATACTCAAAAACAAAATATCCTACCGATAATCAAAAACTATGGGAGATAAGACCCTATGTACATAAGTAACAGAATAAACATGTTAGGAAAGTAATTTAACAAATTAAAAACCTATATGAGAAAAGCTTATAGATCATCACAAAAGACAAAAATCAACTTGGAAAATTTAACATTTTTATTCTACCAATGATATTTTTAGTTTGATTTTGCTTGCTTGTTTATTTTGAAACAGGGTCTTATGTAGACTAGGTTGGCTTCCAACTAACAAATATCCACCTGCCTCTGCCTCCCAAATGCTGGGATTAAAGATGAATGCCACCATACCTGGCTATGACACATTCTTGATTATAAATACAGCAATTGTCCTAAAACAGTCTTTA
Source organism: Mus pahari (assembly GCF_900095145.1). Classification (NCBI taxonomy): domain Eukaryota; kingdom Metazoa; phylum Chordata; class Mammalia; order Rodentia; family Muridae; genus Mus; species Mus pahari. The sequence goes on from NC_034613.1 coordinate 79,726,874, forward strand.
AATTTGCTATAATCTTCATTTAAAAAACAAACAAACAAACAAACAAACAGATGGGCTCGCAGGATGACTCAGCAGGTAAAGGTGCTTGCTGCCGAGCTGAGGACATGATTGCAATCACCTGAACTCATGTGATAGAAAGAGACAACCAATCCCACAAATTTTCCTTGGATCTCCACATGTATTCTATGGCATATACACAAAAAAGATAAATATGACTGGTCCAGCTTGAGAACCAAGCCATGAGAGGCAACCTACCCACAGCACTGCCTGAAGGGCCAGGACTCAGAGGTTGCATAGCCCAGACACCTAGAATAGAACCAAATATAAAGGGCAAAAAAAATATCAATAAAATAGTTTCTAATAATATTCTGCTATATATATTGGCTCTATGTAGCACATGATATACCAAAGTGAAATTCAACGTTATCCCTAAACCATGGTTTATCCCTAAACCATGGATCACTGAAGTGCTAAAAGAACATGTGAATGTACAGTATAACTTTAGCATAGTGAAGGCCTTTCTGTTTTGAAGTCAGTATTAGATATGCTCGTGCTGGTGTCTCAGACAGTTGTGCCAGTTCTCAGACATCCCTGAGAAATGGCACTAGTTGGATCCTAATTTTTAATCCAACCAGTAAGGCTGCACCTTTTATTTGGTGGATTGAGATAATTTCTGCCTATGGTTATTATAGAGAGAGGCTTTCTAATTCCTATGATTTTGTGGGTTGCTGTTCTGGTTAGTTAGGTTTGAGAAAGTTCTTTTCTTCATCTGTTAATATCAGGGCATTAGCAATACTGTGTTGGATATGATCGTTTCCTTCTCAAATATCCTATGTTCAGCTACTCTCTAAATCAGATGTATTATTCCCTGTGCTTTCATGAAAGAGACTGTCTTTCTTATATCACTGTGTACATTATTCTTTTACATAGTTTCTACAGTGCTGGCTTGATTGTCATGAGTTGCTAGAACTTGTGTTTATTTTGAAATGTTCTTATTTCTCCATCAATTTTAAGAGATAGCTTTGTTGGGTATAGTAATTTTGGTTGACAGTTATTTACTTTCAAAGCTTGAAATATATTGTTCCATGCTCTCTTCATTTTCAGCATTGCTGACAAGAGATCTAATATTATGCTGATATTTCTGTCTTTGAATATGAGTTGCTGTTTTTCCCTTACAGCTTTTAATGTTGTTTGTTTGCTTTGTATTTTTGACATCTTAACTATGATATGTTTTGAGAAGCTTTTCCCTTGTTGTGTCCATTTAGAGTTCTAAATAACTATTGAATTTGAATGTCCATTTTTTCTCTGAGTTTGGGATTGTTTTTAGTTATTATTTTATGGAATGTTTTTACCTTATCCCAGCTCCTTCTTGTACCCCCATGGATTATTATACTTTGTCTCTTAAATGTAATCACCAAGGAATGATGAGAGGAGGAGAATTGGTCTTCCCCAGGACAGGGTATATCATTTGGTTTTCCAATACAAGATGGTCACCCCGGAAAACATACATACAAGTAACTTTATACAGACTGACTAGGTTATATTTAGGAATACATGTATACACACACACACACACACACACACACACACACACACACACACATACACACCACAAAAAAGAAAGGTAAGTAGAATAGAATTATGGTATGGAAGGATTGGGGGATGGGACAAGATGATCAAGTGAAAAAGAGAGGAGTTATGGGAGAGAATGCAGGAAGAAACATCAAAATTAAGAGGTATTTGATAGCTTTTATGAACATATAATACAGGAGAAGCCTCCTAAGATATATACATATAGGAAGGCAATCTAAATGAAATGCCAAATAATGGAGGAGACAGCCTCAACTGTGTACCTCTTATCACCAAATGAAGCTTCCAGTACCAGGATTTGGTTACATCTACTTGAGGTAGTAGACAAAGAGGTCCCATATAAATCCTCAAACAATCCAGGCTGTTGCCAAGGCTATAGGTTATTCTCCCCAAACTGAAGGCAAATCTCCAATGCTGAAGAAAACACCTACACAACTCATTGAATATCGACAAGTCAAGTTGGTGCCTACATAGAGCCTTCATACCTATATTCTATCATCTTTGCTACAGGAATGTACTCTCCAATCTACCAAAAGAGAAATACAAATACCAACCCATGACAAACCCTTTGATCTGCAATGGTGTCTTGTCTGCAAAATATGCTAGTGCAATGGTAACACAAAACTTGTGAGACTAACAAACCAATATCTGATTTGACTTAAGACCCACTCCGTGAGATAGTACATATACCTGACACTGCTTGGGTGACCAAGAACCTGACGCTAGATAGTCCAGAGATGTAGTTGGTAAAACTAAAATTACTTGTCTTAAAAAGGAATAATATGTCTTCTAATAATATTCTGTTATGCTCATAGATCTGTGCCTTATTCAACCATTGTCAGAGAGTCTTCTGAAGCAAAAGGAAACAAATATAGGGACCCACAGCCAGATACTCTGCAGAAGTATGAAACCTTAAAACACTCAACCCTAAATAGGTTATTTCCATCAATTTCCTCTCCAAAGGGCTTGGGAAACCCTGCAGAAGAGGAGGCAGAGAGAGTATAAAAGCCAGAGGAAACTGAGGACACCAAGAAAACACAGCCCTCTAAATCAACTCACAGAGACTGAGACAGCATGTACAAACAGAGACAGGTACATGGAATTGGCTGACAAGCCAATCTAACGAAAGCAACAAGTTCCAAGTTTAGTGAGAGATTTTGTCTCAAAAGAAAAAAAAAACCATGAGATGACTATCAAGAGAGCCCATACATACAGTTAAAACTGTAACTTTTGTTCTGTATTTTTGTCACATGATAATATATATTTCTAGAAAAAAAAGAATCCTATGGCTTCTTGACACTGACTAGAACCATTTTTCCAAGCTTTAATGATTTGTATGTAAGTACATATTTCTAGACTATAAATGCCATGTTTTTAAAGCCATGCTTCTTTATATCCTCTGTAGGATTATGCATACAGTAATTACTACAAATTAATTATAAAAATTACTGTACTTTGTCAGGTATGGTAGCACATTTCTATAATTCCAGCATTCAAGAGTCAGAGGCTAATATCTGCTTATCAGTGAGTGCATATCTAGTGACTTTTTTTGTGATTGGGCTATAGGTGGAACAACAATATGAACTAACCAGTACCCCCTGAGCTCGTGTCTCTAGCTGCATATGTAGCAGAAGATGGCCTAATCGGCCATCATTGGGAAGAGAGGCCCCTTGGTCTTGCAAACTTTATATGACCCAGCACAGGGGAAGGCCAGGGCCAAGAAGTGGGAGTGGGTGAGTAGGGGAGCATGGGCGGGGGAGGGTATAGGGAACTTTCGGGTTTTCATTTGAAATGTAAATAAAGAAAATATCTAATAAAAAAAAAAAAGAGTCAGAGGCAAGAGGATCAGGAGTTCTAGGTCATTCTCAGCAACATAGCAAGTTCAAGGCCAGTCTGCACGACTTGTGATCCTGGCTCAAAGAAACTAGAATAGGGTGGTACATGTCTGCAATCTGGGTACTTAAGAAGCAGAAACAGGATGAACTGCAAGTTTGAGGTCAACCTAATCTATACAGTGAGCTCTAGGCCATCTGGGGTTACACATTGAGACTTTCTCAAACAAAGGGGGGAAAAAGAAAAACTAAATTTAATCAAACCAAATCGAGCCCTTGGCTTTATTTTACTTTTGTTCAGTGTATCTTAGGTTATGTTAGGAATTTTCTGTCTTTTAAACACATTTACCAGTGATTCATTCTGAATTCTGAATGATTCTTCCTCTGGAAGTTTATTATTTGAACACATTTTTAAGATACTGCACTGAACTAACCACAAGATGTCTATACTGCATATAAAACCCAAACCTTTGTTAGCTTCCTGCTACCAAAATTGTAACATGCAAAGCAATAAAGAATTCATACTTCAAGTGCTAAGCAACCAATGTCTACCATAAGAACTTCATAAGAACTTTGAAACTGAAAAATAGTACCTACAATATTCTTGAAAACATTCTTCTACATTTTATTCAAGTGATAATTTTCTAACTCCTCTACGACCCTGACATCAACTAGAGGGTTACAATACAATATTAATAAAATGAAATAAATTATTTTTATCTCATCTTCAACCACTGTGAGTATAACTTTTGAGAAGAAATCTTCACCCTGGGTTGATAAATAGAGAAACAGGGTAAGTTTGCACAAGCACTGAGGATATTTCACAAATTTGTCAGTTTCCCTGTGTGAAAAAGATATAGAATGCTTTCTCTGCCTACCTCACAATGATGTTGAGAATCACCTAAGTTAGTAACTTTTGAAACCTGTAAATTATTTTAACCTTTATGTGAGTGCATGATATTCACCTGTGCATACATGTTCATGTATGAGGGTAGAAGCATGTACATGAGACAACGTGCATATGGAGATCAGAAGCCAACCTTGGTTGTTGGTCCTCATGTTCCATCCCATCTGAGGCAAGGTTCTATATTTTACACTGTGTATGCTAGGTTAGTTGCTCCCACAAGCTTCAGAGGATTCACATGTCAATACCCTCCATCTTAACAGAATTGTCCAGAGATTATAGGCATACACTACTACACCAAACTTCACATGAGTTCTGTGGATCTGAATCCAGGTCCTCATGTTTACATGGCAGGTACTTTATCCACTGAGTCATCACGTCATAGAATATTTGATAATATAATGATGCCATTATATTAATATCAGAATGCAATGGAGTTTATTCCCAGACAAGTAGGTAAGCCATCAACAAAACTTTTTGAATTAAAGAGTCCTACTTCCTTGAGAAACTGCATTCATACTTTGGTAAGTTAAATTCTAAGACAATGATTAGTAAGATGGTAAACCGAACCACATGTCTGGACCAATCCTAAAGCATATTTTAAAAAATCATTAAAATAACCAAGATTTGATTCACAAATATTTGAAAAGAATTCTTATATGTTCAACAGATAAGAGGAGAGATTCATAATTTTCTAGAGATAAAATAAACACAATTTTAAAATGGGAAAAATAATAAAGATATCAAAAAGTTGTAAGTTTTTTGTAAGTATCTTCTAAACTACATGGTGTTCTGAATTCAGATAGCCAATATCTAATGATATCTTTCTCCTTCCTGAAAACTGTAGTAAAGGTCATGCTCATTAAGAATCTGAACATTTCAATTGGAAGCAATTTATTCTGAGCCAAAAATCTTGAATGATCTCTTAAGTAATTGTATAGCATTGAGTTTATCATGTTTCATTCTAGCTATCTGAGGTAAGACTCTCATTCTTTCCCTGTCTTTCAAGGATGGAAGCAAGATTCTGCTTTTTCTGGGAGCATGGTATAGGAAGGCTAGGATATACCTACAGGCAAGAAGTACCCTAGAATAGCAATATCAACATTAAAAATAAAAGTTGCAAAGTTCAACTTTTAGAGGTAAAATCTCCAGGTTCTACTGAGGAAGCACATAACACAGTCTAAGAAATTTAGAAGTCACATTACTCTCCCATGAAAGGTAAGTAAAAAGAGTTCAACGCTAAATTAGATATTGAATACCGAATCACCAGTTTGGTTACAAAAGTAAAAAAAAAAAAAAAATTACTTCAAGGTGCTCAGGGTTAAAAGATTTCCTCCTAAGAAACTGTACCTGAACTTGTTGTGAATAGACTTTAAATGCACTAAGCATATTCAGAAAACTAAACAGAAAAATAACAACACTAATTGGGCTGACCCTCTTGCCTCTATAAAGTAAAGATATATGCTTGACAGGTAATTAAATGCAAGATTCTAAAATGAGAGTGAAATCAACAGAGAAACTCAACAGAATACCAATGGCTGAGTAGCTTGTTTCCCTCACCTTCTTTTGACTTCCATATAATTCTTTCTACTAAAATGGACATCTTGGTTTCTGCCAAAAGAGCTTCTCTTTATAGTTAATGCATATTTTGTATGATGAGGCATATGATGCTGAAAACAAAATGAGCTTTAACATTGGAAGGACACCAGTCCAAATTCTGATTTTGTCACTTGGCAGTTCATAATTCTGAGTTATTTAATCTCTTCTAGTCTTAAAGTGCAGAGTCCAGCATGGGTATGTAAAGGACAGTATGATATGGTTTCCTGCCCCCTGTAACATAGCCAGCAGAGCATGCACCTCTATGAGCATAGATGGCTGCTGTGGGTGAAAGGCTTGTTTGTCTAATAGTGTATATATTTTCACATTCCTACTTTGAGGAATGTACCTCTCTTCCAAGGTTAATGATTCCATGATAATCAGAATCAGCATGAGTGCAGGAGGCAAGGGCTTTACTATGTCTCAGAAAAACAAACAAACAAACAAACAAAAAAAAAAACAGTAGACACTGTGATCTTCAGGACAGCCCTTAAGGCTGAGGGAAAGAACACTGAAAACAGGAGTTCAAAAATATATAATTTCTCAACTATGTAAAATATAAGAATACAATATGAATTGTATAAGGAACTTAACAGATCTAAAGGAACAGAGGCAGCTGCACTATGAGTCAGCTTGTCAGAAAGATACTCAGGAACGAGATAAAGAGATGTAAGGAGTGGCAACTGCAAGGCAAGATCCTATCCAGCTAAGTTTTTTGTTTATGCTTACAAAGGCAGGTAGATTCCTGAGTTCAAGATCAGCCTGGGGCAAAGCTAATTTAGGTCCAGGCATGGTCAGGATAGCTATCTTATTGTCTGTGCTTGTGCTTGATGTCTTTTTCTAAGAATCAAGGGGCTTGGATCATGGTATGCTGACTCATGGGATAAGCAAAAAAGAACTTGTGGTAAAGACTGAATTGATATGTAAAATGAAAGACTGGGCCTTTGGTCTGCAATAGATGAGCTATCTGGAGAGTTTTTAGAAGAGCAAGAGAAAGTTTTCTGGAGCAGAGAGAGCAGAACAGACAGAGCAGTCTGAAAAGCAGCACATAGGCTTTCAGCTTGGACCCATGTTTGACCTTGAGTTCTTTGTTTCACTGCTCTCAAACACCACTTCCCTTAGAATCCCTCTCCAAGCTGAGGCTGGCCCTTGGCATTAGAATTTTTCCTCCATAAAATAAGGACAACATCTTCTTTGCAAAACTGTCAAAAAAGGAAAAGATTAATTATTTATATAATCCATTACAGTGTCAGAACATAGTATAGTCACAATAAATGTTTGCAGAAATATATATACATATAATATATACATATGTATTATATATGTATAATATATATATATATTAAAAATGTAAGTCTCAGAAGAGATCCCCCAAAAGAACAGCATAATTGCAATGATAATAGCTATTATTTTCCTGAAATGATAAAGTTAACTTCTATTGGGACTATTTTTAGTGCTAACAGCTTTCAAACACAGATCTAACTTTTTGCTCTTAGCACTCAGACCCATACACAAGCACAGTTAATCCATGTCAGTCTTCTCTTTTAAAAGGGTTATAATGGTATCAAACATTGTACGTTTTGATTGGATAACTCAAAGAATTTCCCTCCTGCTGTGATTCTGATTGGTCGAGTGGAAAAAAATAAGCCAGATACATGTGAGTTGACCTACAAAACTCATTTTCCAACAACAACAAAAAATGGACAATAGCATTTGCAAATAAAATAGAAGTGAAATGCTATGTTACATTTACCATTTAAGGGTTCAAAAAGCTAGTGTTAATTTTAACTCTAAATCAACATAAAACAAAAATACACTAAAAGGAAATCTCCAAAAAAAAAAAAACTCAAATAATTACAAAAAAAATCAGGTATTTGTTGAGTATTATAGGCCAATGAATAAGTCTGCTTGGGTTTAACTACAATAAAAAAAAAAGATGGCCTATTTGTGGTGATTTCCTTCAGTTTGAGCATGGACAAATTTTCTCTGCACTAAGAATGGATTCTTTTATTCTCAGTTTCATTCAAGTAATAGTGGACTCAACTTTTCCTTAGTATTGCAGGATACCATGCTGTGGAAATGGCTCCAAATAATGAGCACTGGGAGGGTGGCTGAAATGCTGCTCATGTTTACACTGGCACACAAGCACAAACAAAAGCTCCAGCACACCAGCAGCATTCTGTTGATCTGCTGATTTTCTCCGATATGGTTCCTGCCGAGACACAATAACAAGAGAAAATAACAAAAAGTCAGCTAAAAGATCCGTTATGGGGATGGTGAGCTGCGTCTTTTTAGAATAAGACTGTAATGTGCTCGTATAGTGCTGAAATTTAGCCAGACTGCTCAAAATAATTCATGAAGATGAAGTTTCAAGTCTATTGAAAATATTCCCACAGGGAACTCTACTGGCATACACATGTCAAATAATAGAATCCAAGGGTATTAGTCAGTCAAAGAAGATGCTGGTTTCTGTACTAGTCCTTCTATCCACCCTTCTTACCCAGCACCCTCCTCTAGGTTATTGTTAGAGGAAGCTACAATAGGTCATGTGGCCATAAATGGGCACAGATTTATAATGGGTATATGGTGCATAACATATTGGTGGTCATTTTAGGACCTATGTTTATCATGGCCATTTCCCGTTTTTTTGTGAAATGGTCATAATTTCTGATTAATTTATGAGACTTCCTGTCAGTAGGCTTAAATCAATAACATATACAGAACTAACCGCCCCCATCTGAAAGATCATTAGTTTTGTATAACCCCTTTATCAATGATTAAAGTTCTATAACCTTTAAAGAAAAGAAAAGGCTTAATCTTGGAATTTTCTTAATTAGTCATAATGATTTTATATGTATATAATTTTTTTTAGTGCCCAACCTCAATATCAGTTACCATAATAGAAGGCATGGCATATTTTGCAGTTGTTTGTTCTGATATCTTAGTAATTAATCAATAGCTGTCACTGGTATTGATATAGACATAACAACAACAACAAATGAACCTAGGCATAGGGAGATGGCTGGCCTTAACCCTCAAATTGTTAGGTGATGGAATAAAAGTGAAAGCAACACAAGAATCCATGTAATGAATTTAATGACACTCAAATAGCTTGGTCTCTGCTGGATGCCAGTGGCCTCACTCTAAACATCCTATTCATGCTACTCACAATACCCGTAGCATCACTCTTACTGACAATTTTCAATTTGCCCTGACTCTGGACCAATTCTACCATCCAATCACTCTAACTAGGAGTTGAAACAAAGGTAAGTCAGTGGTTTAAAGTTGCAAGTGATTTTTATTTATATGTTCTTCTTCCTCTTCCCCTACCATCATGACTTGCCCCTCCATAATACCTAACTCCTATGTACCTTTCATATATATTAGATATAGGAAGAAATGAAGAGAAATAGAAGGCTAGGAAGAAGATCACAATCCAGTAATCAATGGTTGATGATACCCAATATCAGAATCTGTGGTGTCATGCCATCAAAGACCCAGAAATAAATTTGTCAATAAGACCCTGACATGGAATAGTCTTGACTTTACTTGACATTATTTAAATCCATACATTCCTAGATATGAAAGCAATGAAGCATAAAGGAATTGGAGTGTAGCAAGAGCTAGTGGATTAGTATGCCATCTTTCCATTGAAACTAGTAGGAATCTAATATAACATGGCTCAAATGAAACAGAGAAGAGTGTTTTAAGATTTTAATTCAAATTTCATGGAGAAATGGTTTCAGGAATTGTTTGAGCTAGGGGCTAAAACAGTGTCTTGAGGATTGCATTTCTCTCTCAATTTCCATTCTTCATTTCTGTGTTCTTCTAAAGATTCTTTCCTATCCTTCAATCTACCAGGTCAGATATCCCAGCAGGAGAAAAATTAAGCTTTGTCTTCTCAATCCTTGCAATAAAATATGAAGGTGTATGTTCTACTCATCAGGGCAAGCTCACATATAATTCCCTATTACAAAGGAAAGTATAGACAAATGTGGTCTGAGAGTTTTCCAAAGGAAAATTGAAGTGTTATAACCTCAACTTGAAGGAATGAGCATAAGTCAGAACAAAGCAAAAAGTATTCACCAAGTAGGACTATATTTAAGGAAGAAAATTCATGTAAACATATATAATTTTGTTAAAAAAAACAGAAAATGCTACATGTCTTCCAGTTTCTATTTTCTTTCTTTTGCTAGCAGTATTCCACAGTTTAATCTGATATGCGGCTGGCTACCCTAACAGCTAGGTGTAGCTGTTTGACCAAAATTGGGCTGATGGATATAAAAGAAAGCTCAACTCTTAATTCATCTCAAAATACAGATGTTTCTATGGATATCTTTTATCTCCCTTCTTGCTAAGAAATAGCCACAACGATAGCTGCCTCCTTGGTCTAAGATCCAGAAGTCATGTATTGAAGATGGCAAAGTTCTTCCACTAGCTGGAGTCACAGAATGTCTGCTGCTGTCCTTTAGCTGGGCATGGTGGTGCACGCCATTAATCCCAGCACTTGGGAGGCAAAGGCAGGCGAATTTCTGAGTTCAAGGCCAGCCTGGTCTACAAAGTGAGTTCCAGGACAGTCAGGGCTATACAGAGAAACCCTGTCTCAAAAAAAAAAAAAAAAGGAAGGGTTTATTTTATATTACAGTTCAAGGGTACAGTATATTGTGGAGAGGGAGTTTTAGTGGTCAGGATCTTAAGGTAAATCATCTCCTCATATCAAAAGTCAGGAAGCTCAGCTGGCTTTTTTTTTTTGTAGTCCAGGACTCAAGGCCAGGGAATGGTACTAGCCACTTGTAGGGTGGGGATCTTCTCCCCCAAACTATTGAAAATAATCCCCAACAGGTAAGACCAGAAGCTAACTAGGTAAAAATAATCCTAACTCTGTGTCCAGACCTTTGCCTCCTAGGTGGGTCCAGATCCTGTCAAATTAACACTCAAATCCTACCTGGTAAAACAGAATTTTTTTCAATTTAAATTACCTTGAGATTTTTACCTGAGAAAGAAATTAACATCTTATATCTAGCTTCTGTCTTATTTAAGCTATGATATTTGGGGATGTTCATTTTTGTTTAACCCAAACCCTAAATATTTATGAAAAGTTTCAATATGAAAAAATTAGAGAGGAATTTGACATAGGTATGTTAAAATAATGGAACTCTAGTGCTTTCTGAGTGCATATATATTTTGTGTAAGTACAGTAGTGGGATCTATAATAAGAAAATATTTCTTAATCTAAGACTCGATGTTCAGCCCTAATCAGGACATAGCCCTACCACCACCAGACTTGGGGGAACATTGTGAAAGAGGAGTTATAAAGAATATTCAAGCCAGCAATGAGGAATACAGGGAAATGCTGTCCTTTGAACATTGCATGGTTATTGCAGTCATGAGCTCATAGGCACTAAGGTTACTTGCACAAGAAAAAGTCAGCCAAAATCTCAACATGGATATGGTAAATTATTTCCACATCCAATACTGAGAGGTTATTGGCAGTGGATAATTGCTGGAGGAGAGAGAACCATTCTTTCCTGACTATATAGTCATTGATAGGTTTTCTATGTTCTAGTGGATGGTTCCATACCCATTCACATTTAGACATTTCTAACTGGACTTGGTGGGTTACGGGAAGAGGAGAACCAGATCTGCTATTGGGTGAGGGAAAAGGACTAAAGCCCTGAAGGCCAGCAGAAAGAATGGAAACAGGCAACCTCAGGATATAGGAGGTTGGGGAGACCCTCAAGAATGCACCAGAGACCTGGGAGGTGAGAGACTCTCAGGATTCAAAGGGAGGAACCTTAGATGAAATGCCCAACAGTAGAGCCCACCTCCAGCAGGAAGACAAGGCATCAAGTGAGGGATGTGGGTGCCATCCCACAGTCATACCTCTGACCCATAATTGTTTCTGTCTGAAAGATACAGGGATGGAAGTGGAGAGGAGCCTGAGGAAAAGAAGGTGCGGCGACAGGCCCAAAGTGGGATCCAGTTCAAGGGGATGTCCCAAGGACTGACACTATTACTGAGGCTATGGAGAACTCACAAAAAGGGATCTATCATGATTGCCCTCTGAAAGACCCAGCAAGCAGCTGAAAGAGTCAGATGCAGATATTTGCACCCAACCAGTGGGCAGAAGTAGCTGACCCATGTTGTTGAATTAGGGAAAAGCTGGAAGAAGCTGAAGAGGAGGAAGATCAGCAGTCTCAATTAGTCTGGACCCTGAGATCTCTCAAACACTGGACCACCAACCAGGCAGCAAACACCAGCTGATATGAGGCCCCCAACACATATACAGCAGAAAACTGCCGGGTCTGACTTTAGTCAGAGAAGATGCACCTAACCCTCAAGAGACTGGAGGCCCCAGGGAGTTTAGAGGTCACGTGGGGTGGGAGCGGGGACATCCTCGTGGAGACAGGGGAGGTGGGGAGTAGGTATGGGATGTGGGACAGTCAGAGGATAGACCAAGAGGGGAATAAAATCTGGAGTGTAAAATTAATTAATTAATTAAGAAAGAAAGAAGACATGAAATTGGGAGAAGGAATTTAGAGGAAAATATAGGGTAAGTTATAGAGTAAAATAGGGAATAGATATGATCACATTTCATTGTATACATGAATTGGATTTCCAAAACTGAACATGCAAAACTAAACATAGAAAATAAATTAAACAAACATAAAGAATGTCTTTCTTATGTTAGATTTTTATACAAGTAATAGAATAATAGTTATCACTGGCTGACAAAACTAGACATTATTTTGATTCTGCCTTCCTACTTCTATTCATTATAAGTTTTCTAAAATTAACTTATGTTTGAAGTAAAACAGGAGCTTTTATCAGTCTTATAAAACTGAAGGAAATGGTTTTAGAAATTTTAGATTAGAAAATTAGAAAATTAAAATACATTTACTGATCATTGAAAGATGGCATAGCAATGGTCATCAAACAAACATACAGTCTTAGATACCATAATAGACTGAAAAAATTGAGGACAAGTTTTGTCTGTTTCTACATCTATCCTCCCTTTGAAGCTCTTCCCATCAAAAAGTAAAACCTATCATTCAAGCTCTTAAAATTAGAGCTTGGTCAAGTGACTTGTTTTGGCTACAGAACAATAACAAATACAATGCCAGCTAAAGATTGAAATGTACTGGCACATTGGAGTTTGTTCTTTCTTAGTGATCTTGGGAACCTCAAACATATAATATGTGGAATCAGTGAGACTCAGTGAATAAAGGCACTTCCAAACTGACAATCTGACCTGGCTACCCTGGACAGTGTAATGGTGGAAGGAGAGAACTGGCTCCTGAAAATTGTCCCATGAGTTGAACAGGTGTATACCACACACATACACACACACACACACACACACACACACACACACACACACACACAAATATATGATGTGAGGGATATTTAATACTATGTGGAAAAGGCTAAGCTAGCAGACTAAATTATAACGTTTGCCCAAATCATCCCTGTTATTCCAACAAAAGTCAATTAAACTATCAAATATGTGGAATGAAACTATACTATACTATGCTGACCTAGACTGCTAGAGCCAGCTATATAAACCATATAAGTGAAACATATAATCAAATTGTATTGCAGATGATAGTTATGAATTTTATTAAATACATAACATCCTATAGATTTAATCATTTAATTAATCTAGTAAAGTATATGTTGTGTAGATTTATTGTTAAAAACAACAAATTTACCAGTACACACACATACACATGCACACACACACACACACACACCTATTTGGATTAATTTGGCCTAAATTACAAAAAAAAAATTAATTAAAGCAGAAAATTAGAAACTGAGATCAACAAAAGTATAATAACAAATCAAACATTTTAAAAACTTTAAAGTTTAAGGAATACATAGAATATTTTTTAAATGTTCATAACAAACAACATGGAAAGGAAATCAGAAATGTTTTGAATTAGAAACAAATTTAGAATTGATATCATTTGTGCACCTTGCGCTACAGCTGAGGAAACAGGGAAAGAAAGGTAAATGACTTCCTTATGTTTTACAATCTTTACACCAACTCTGAAAAAAGTTCCATGGCGCTGTGAATGCCTCTTGATTCTAACCCCCAATCAAATTGCAATTTCAGAACCTTGGGGAAATTGAGTTTAGAAATTTTAAATCAAAAAACTGCCTGACACTTAGTAAGAGTTCAACATATGAAAATCACAAAGAGCTAAATGATGTAACGAGCTCACAGCTAGTCCAAGGAACTCTCTATAAACATGGGCTCAATTCCAAAATTGCACCCTTGTGCTCTTCCTCTGAAATACAGGGAAAAAAAACTAAAGTAGACACAATTTTGGAAGTGGGAAGGATAGATGCATTCTCATTGGCAATCAGAGATAAAAAGAACTTTGTTAAAGCCTTAGATTTCTTTTCTGTGCCAAGCACTCCTAATGGAAAAAAATGTGCACAGCTGAGATGAAAATCCTCTAGAATTATGCATTCAGCTTATTGCTATAAACCAACCACCTCAAAACTCAGTGGCTTAAAACAACAACAATTTATCACTTCATACAATTCTATATGTCAACTATGTAGTTCTGCTGATCTCTATAAGACTTACATTTATTTGAGTAGCAGCCAAGCTATGGACTGATTCAGGCAGAACATATGGCATAGATGAATTTGTCCTGCCTTGTGGCTCTTTAATCTAACTTCTCCTTATGAAATGGAAGTCCCAGGGCAGTATGTGAAGAGAATGGCGGCTCTGGAGCCCCTCCCTATACTGCATTCTATTAGTCAAGAAAAGTTAGATGGGCAACTCCTACTAAAGGGGCATGGCAAAAGATCCAGCTTTTTGATTAAAAAAATCAAAATTTGGTGCTCCCTTTTATTTTTATTTTATTTTTTATAAAAAACACACATTGTACATATTTTTCTTTTTATTAGATATTTTCTTCATTTACATTTACATTTCAAATGCTATCCTAAAAGTTCCTTATACCCTCCCCCCAGCCCTGCTCTCCTACCCACCCACTCCCACTTCTTGGCCCTGCCCTTCCCCTGTACTGGGGCATATAAAGTTTGCAAGACCAAGGGACCTCTCTTCTCAATGATGGCCAACTAGCCCATCTTCTGCTACATATGCAGCTAGAGACACGAGCTCAGGGGGTACTGGTTAGTTCATATTGTTGTTCCACCTATAGGGTTGCAGACCCCTTCAGCTCCTTGGGTACATTCTCTAGTTCCTCCACTGGGGCCCTGTGTTCCATCCTATAGATGACTGTGAGCATCCACTTCTGTGTTTGCCAGGCACTGCCTAGCCTCATATGAGACAGCTATATCAGGGTCCCTTCAGCAAAATCTTGCTGGCATGTGCAATAGTGTCTGTGTTTAGTGGCTGATGATGGGATGGATTCCCGAATGGGGTAGTCTCTGGATGGTCCATCCTTTAGTTTTAGCTCCAAACTTTGTCTCTGTGACTCCTTTCATGGGTATTTTGTTCAATATTCTAAGGAGGAATGAAGTATCCAAACGTTGGTTTTCCTTCTTCTTGGTTTTCTTGTGTTTTGCAAATTGTATCTTGGATATTTTAAGTTTCTGGGCTAATATCCACTTATTAGTAAGTACATAATCTAGTGACTTCTTTTGTGATTGGGTTACCTCACTAAGGATGATATCCTCCAGATACATTCATTTGCCCAAGAATTTCATAAAGTCATTGTTTTTAATAGCTGAGTAGTACTCCATTGTGTAAATGTACCACAGTTTCTGTATCCATTCCTCTATTGAGGGACATCTGGGTTCTTTCCAGCTTCTGGCTATTATAAATAAGGCTGCTAAGAACATAGTGGAGCATGTGTCCTTATTACCAGTTGGAATATCAAAGTGTAAGCCTAAAAAACCTTTTCCTCCCCAACTTGCTTTTGGAGCACAGCATTTCATCACAGCACTAGAAACCCTAAGGCAGCATGTAATTTAAAAATAACAACCATTTATGATGTTTAGTAAGTACTAAGCACCATTCTAAGTACTTATTTTACATGATTTGAGTCATTTTATCCCACAACAGCTCCATGAAGTTGATACTATTTTCAAGTGAGTAGACTAGTATACAAACTAACTTCAACACAAACTGAGGTTAGTTGCTAAGGGCAGAGCCAGTTTTTGAACTAAAATATTCCTGTCTTCAGGATCTAAATCCCTAATCCCAAGAGTCCTACAGAAGTCTAGGAAAATACAAGAAAAAGTCTATGAGGGAATCTTAAGATCATGGTCAGGATAATGTTTCTTGGAAATAAAGAAACATAAGAGTGAGGTCGACAAGGCCTGTGAATAGACAATCCACAAGAGGAAAAAAATGGCATGCAAAACATGAAAGTATTTGACTACTAGATAATATAATAAGGACAAAGAGAGCGATCATATCTTATCATATCTTTTGATATTATCTTCTTGCTTGTTGAAAGATAAATTGGATATGGCATCTTCCAAAGTGATTTGAATATGTAGATATATTCAATTATACATATTTAAGTATGCATACATTTTGATCCAACTATTTTACTTATAACTTCTCCATAAAAATAATTAAGTAAAGAGTGGGTATAATGACACACACTTTTAGTCCCAACACTCAAGAAGCAGAGGCAGGCAAATCTTCATGAGTTCAACACCAGCCTGGTCTACATACTAAGTTCCAGACAGACAGATCTACACAGTGAGGCCATTCTCAAAAAAAACAAATAAAAAGCAGATGAGGACTTATAGCCTCAGGCTAATGAAACTTACTTAAACATTGTTTATATTTACCAAATTATGACAAAATAAAAGGCATGTATGTCCACTTAATGACACAGAAAAAAGATCATAAGATTCTGTTAAGGAAAACAGAAGGTTTAGAAAATTGTCTAAATAGTGTAATCTCAGTTATAAAACATACTCGTATATTGTACTTGTTTGCACATATATGGGTTTTTGGAAAGTTTTTAAACTTTTACAAATGTTATATTTTAGTTTCTATGTTACTTTTCATATATTTTTGTATTGCTGTTCTAACCATGTAAAAAGCTAATAGCCTCATTTCTAAAAGTTTAGAGAACTGAAACTTTTCTTATATAACATGATTCCTTCAAAGAAAAACTGAAAAGAGAGACCTTTTGTTCCCCATCTTAGTAAACATGTGACTGATTTTGATAGAAATATGGGGGATTGGATTAACTGTTACAAAGTAGGGGCTGTTTGATAGTATGATCACTAGGTCATGACTTCATGACCTTTAACACCATACCCCCTATTTAGTCTGCTTTCTAATCACCAGTCATCTGAGAGCTAAAAATATGACAAATCACAGCTGCCCAGAGCTCATCAGCCAATCCAATTCAGGAGATAAAATCAGCCCAGTAATATATACTTTAAAATGGGTTTGGAGGGAGACAATGAGAGCCTAAGAAAACTCACTTTATAAGTGCAGGCAATTAGCAGTCACCACATTGCAGGCCTTCTTAAGCAAAGATGTCACATGCTTAGAGCCAGGGACAGTAAGAAGCTGCAGAATGTCTTCGCCTGCTGACTGATGAAAATGACTGACGCTGGGGCGCCAGCTGAAAAATCAATTATTCACATCTACCAGGCAGCTGCCCCCTACACAGCAAGCAGCAGCAGGTCTCAGAAAGGGGAGATTGTTGTGGTTTGTTGTTAACATGCACTATCCATTTCTCTGGACTTGGAGCTCAACAACAGAAAAATCAAAAGGCAACTCCAAAATTAAAAAAAAAAAAAAAAAAAAAAAAAAAAAAAAAAAAAACAGAAAAGTTGAGCACCACCTGCATATCAATTAATGGCAAGGATTCCTTATCTCACCACTGGCCCTTATTAGATTCCTATTGTATCTCCTAGAGTAATAAGAACCCAGAGTTTTATGACATTCCTAATTACTAGAGTACTTAAATAATGTCTTGTAATAGACATTTATGTTCAAAAACTCATTACCTATTTGTCATTATTTCAGCCATGTCCTCTCAGGTCTCTGTGACCTGTGGGTCCAAAAGGTTCTCTTTATAGATGTAAGGCTGCCTTTTCAGAAGACCAAACATGATCAAGGAAATATAAAGCTTCTTTAGTCAGATTATTGGTGTGGGGTGCATTTTAGAAAATTTGTATGACTCGAATGTCTGCTAATACTTATAAATAAAACCCCTAATGTGATTGCCTTGTGGGAAAATATTGGGATACAAAATAGTAAAGACATTTTTATAAAAATCATTTGACAGTTTCTCATAGTTTTAACTTCATCATGATACGGGCATCCCACTCCCAGATGCAATGAAAATTAATGTTCACATGAAAACCTGAGCATGGCTGATGGCAGTAGCTTTCTTCATAATATCTCCAAAATGGAGATAACTACATTTTCCCTTGCTGGTGGATGGAAAATGGATAAAATAGTTTGCATAAGCAGATTAGAATATTGGTCAGTAATAACTAGGAATAAACGACTAGTGCAAACAAATTGATGGATGAATCTGATAGACCACTGTTTCAACCTGTGAGTCATGATCCCTTTGGCAAAGCTCTATCTCCAAAAACATTTACATTTTGTTTCATAACAGGAGCAAAATTAATTATAAAGTAGCAATGAAAATGAGATGGTTGGGGGTCACTACAACAGGAAAAACTGTATTAAAGAGTCACAGCATTAGGAAGGTTGAGAACCACTGTACTAGATTACGAGGTGAAAGGTACACCTCAAAGATGCATACTGTATTCCATTCACATGATATTCTGGTAAGGCAAAATTGTAAGACTGGAAAAGAGACTATTAGCTTAACAGGCAACGCAGGCATAGGGGCAGAGGCAGAGCACAAATGAGCAGCTAGCAGGAGTTATTTGGAAGCAAATAAAACAGTTTTGTATCTTTATTGTGGTGGAAGTTGTATTATTGAATGTGTTTGTGAAACCCCACAGAGATATAGGCTAGCATGGCAAATTTTACTATATGTAAAGTATACTTCAGTTTTCTTAATTGAAACAACTAAGGTAGGTAAAAGAACCCCAGGAATGCTTACTCTGGCAGCACATACGCTAAAATTGGAATGATTACACAGATTAGCATGGCCCTTGTGCAAGCATGACGTGCAAATTCATGAATCATTTCGTATTTCTTTTTTTAAAAAAGAAGCTCAAGGAATCCATCTACAAAGCTAAGCCACTTTGTTGCTCATTCCAGGGCATTTAGCTTGTTTATCATCATCTTTACTTAGCCTCATTCTCCCTGTCACATCTGCAGCTGGAGCAGAAAGGACTCTCCAGAATGTATGTCTTCTTTCAAAGCTTTATTACCATGGACAGAACATCCAGCCAGAGCCTAGAGAAAAAAAAATAATGCATTCATGGTTGCTCAATTTTTAAAGACTTTCCTACCAAGAACTTCCAGAAAGAGTTAGAAGAAACAAGCAGGTCTGTGATGTAGAGTGATGAGCAAAAATTCAGGAGTTGGGTGAAATTTTAGGAAACTTGTCACTGCTTCCACAGAATGATCTTTAACAAATGCTTCACATTTTCTATCATCAAGGCCTCTGAGTGTTGGGGGAACAACAAAAAATGATTCAGGAGTCTTATAAAAGTGCAGGAGGCAGAATAAAGGGAATCCATGGAAGCTCATAAAACACCCATATGTTAGCAATAATGGGAAGCCTTAAACCCAATGCTGATGATATGAGAGGAGGAAGTGATATTGTTGCCAGGGAACCAGAGAGATACAGAGATGTAGAGGAGGATTTTCCTAGTATGTACTGTGATCATGAAAGATGACCCAAAACTAAAATCATGGGTCCCAGTTAGAAGGCAATAGGAAATAACAAATCTGCCATTTCTTTTCTAAGACTCCAGGTTCTTATAGTTGCCAAATGTAATACAAGAGTGCCTGGCGATGAGAGCTATAGTGATGATGGCCTTGGTGGTCAGTCTCTGCGATCCAGATCAGAAAGGGAAAGAAAACAAACCCCAGAAGGAATAAAATTGCCAAATTAAACTAAGAATAGTAAGGACCTTATTATTTATCAGAGTCAACTTTTAAAATCCTTTGATTGAGCACTCTGTCCCCTCCATATTCTTCAGAAACCCCACCTTCACATGGAATAATTCATAATTCCTCAAACATATGATTATCTTCACACACTTTGGCTATGATCCAGGTAAACTGGATGTTACTCACGGTGTACACTCAGCATCAGAAGCACTGAAGATTGGTGAAAAATTCTTTTTGGCTTATTGTTGTTGTCTGTCAACAGTTTAACCAAGATGCTACAAAAGAAGAAACATCTGAATGAGTTTACTTTTAGAGCTACATAGATGAGGGTTCCAGAGATTTGTTCTAGAAGAGTTTTCAGCCACCTGGTGGGACTTCCTTCCTTACTCTAATGTCTCAGGTATAGAATTGTGGCTATGTATACAAATAGAATAGAGCATGAAACAGAGAGAGTCTAGAATCATTTTAATATATTTTCACTCTGTATATGATGATTCCTGACTCAGTAATTGTATAAGAAGAAGGTATATATATATATATATATATATATATATATATATATATATATACATGTATCTTTTTTAAAGTTTTATAATCTTTTTAAAAGTTGTATATTTACTCGCATTAGTCTGTGTATAGTTCCAGATTCAATAGAAATAAAAAAACACAATGCAAGAGCAAAAAAACAACAAAAGAGAACATGTCAAATATAACCTCAAGCAATGTTGTCCTCAGAAGTCCAAAAACTACATTCAGCACTGATACTGCCATCCAACAACTCATAAACCCTCCAGCTCCACCACTGGACTCCCAATGGTGGTCCCATCAGGCCAGTTCTTGAGAGGATCGAAGGAGTACTTAGCTATTCATTCTGTCAAAACATTAATGTTCTTTATCCACCAGGTATTGAGTTGTTAGGATGATGCATCTATTTTATTTTATTTTATTTTNTTTTATTTTTAGATTTTTTATTAGATATTTTCTTTATTTACATTTCAAATGTTATCCCCTTTGCTAGTTTCCCCACTGAAAGTCCCCTATCCCCTCCCCCTCCCCCTGCACCACAACCCATCCACTCCCATTCCTGGCCCTGGCATTCCCCTATACTGGGGCATAGAACCTTCGCAGGACCAAGGGCCTCTCCTCCCATTGATGACCAACTAGGCCATCCTCTGCTACATATATAGCTAGAGCCACAAGTTCCACCATGTGTTTTCATTTATTGGTGGTATAGTTCCAAGGAGC
The DNA here is from genome assembly GCF_900095145.1 of Mus pahari. Lineage (NCBI taxonomy): Eukaryota > Metazoa > Chordata > Mammalia > Rodentia > Muridae > Mus > Mus pahari. The sequence continues at coordinate 79,748,046 of NC_034613.1, forward strand.
TCAGGGGTACTGGTTAGTTCATATTGATGTTACTCCTATGAGGTTTTAGATCCCTTCAGCTCCCTGGGTATGTCTCTGGCTCCTTCATTGGGGACCTTGTACTCCCTCCAATGAATGGCTGTGAGCATCGACTTCTGTATTTGCTGGGCACTGGTAGAGCCTCACAGGAGAGAGCTATATCAGGCTCCTGTCAGCAGGCTCTTGGCATCTGCCTAGTAACTGGGTTTGGTGGTTGTTTATGGGATGGATCCCCATAAACACAGCACAAGCCATTGCTGTTCTGTTCAGGAATTTTTCCTGTGTGCCCATATGGTCAAGGCTAGTTTTTTGTTGTTGTTGTCGTTATTCCAGATGAATATTTATTAGATATTTTCTTTATTTACATTTTGAATGTTAACCCTTTCCCCAGTTTCCCTCCCTCGTGAAACACCCTTTCACATCCTCCCTCCCCCTGCTTCTATGAGGGTGTTCCTGCACCCACCCACTCCCACATCTCCACCCTCAATTCCCCTACACTGTGGTATCTACCGAGCCTTCATAGGACCAAGAACCTCTCCTTCCATTGATGCATGACAAGGCCATCCTCTGATACATATGCAGCTGGAGCCATGGGTACTCCTTTGTTGATGGCTTAGACCCTGGGAATTCTGGGGGGTCTGGTTGGTTGATATTGTTGTTCTTCCTGTGGGGTTGCAAACCCCCTTCAACTCCTTCAGTCCCTTCTCTAACTCCTCTATTAGGGATGCTGTGCTCAGTCCAATGGTTGGCTGTGAACATCTGCCTCTGGCAGGGCCTCTCAGGAGTCAGCCATATCAGGCTCCTTTCAGCATGCTCTTTTTGGCATCTACAATAGTGTCTGGGTTTAGTAAATGTATATGGGATGAATCTCCATATGGAACAGTCTCTGGGTGGCCTTTCCTTTAGTCTCTGCTCTATACTTTATCTCCATATTTGCTCCTGTGAATATTTTGTTCTCCTTCTAAGAAGGACCAAAGCACCCACAGTTTGGTCTTCCTTCTTGTTGAACTTCATGTGGTCTGTGAACTGTATCCTGGTTATTTGGAGCTTTTGGGCTAGTGCATACCATGTGTTTTCTTTTTCAATTGGGTTACCTCACTCAGGAAGATATTTTATAGTTCTATCCATTTGCCTAAGAATTTCATTAATTCATTGTCTTTAATAGCTGTGTAGTACTCCATTGTGNAAATGTACCACATTTTCTGTATCCATTCCTCTGTNGAAGGACATCTGGGTTCTTTCCAGCTNCTGGCTATTATAAANAAGGCTACTATGAACATAGTGGAGCATGTGTCCTTATTACATGTTGGAACATCTTCTGGGTATATGCCCATGAGTTGTATAGCTGGGTCCTCAGGTAACACTATGTCCAATTTTCTGAGGAACTGACAAACTGATTTACAGGGGGTTGTACCAGCTTGCATTCCCACCAACAATGGAGGAGTGTTCCTCTTTCTCTACATCCTTGCCAGCATCTGCTGTCACCTGAATTTTTAATTTTAGCCATTCTGATTAGTGTGAGGTAGAATCTCAGGGGCGTTTTAATTTATATTTAAGTGACCCCAAAACTTCCGCCAGAGAACTCCTAAAGCTGATAAACAACTTCAGCAAAGTGGCTGGTATAGAGTTAACTCAAACAAATCAGTACCCTTCCTCTACTCAGATGATAAGCAGACTGAGAAAGAAATTAGGGAAATGACACCCTTCACAATAGCCACAAATAATATTACTTATCTTGGTGTGACTCTAACCAAGCAAGTGAAAGACCTATATGACAAGAACTTCAAATCTCTGAAGAAAGAAATCAAAGATCTCAGAAGATGGAAAGATCTTCCATGCCCATGGACTGGCAGGATTAATATAGTAAAAATGGCTATCTTGCCTAAAGCAATCTATAGAATCAATGCAATCCCCATCAAAATTCCAACTTAATTCTTCATAGAGTTAGAAAAATTTTCAGATTCATTTGAAATAACAAAAAACCCAGGATAGCGAAAACTATTCTCAACAATAAAAAAACTTCTGGGAGAATCACCATGCCTAACCTCAAGCTGTATTACAGAGCAATAGTGATAAAATAAAAATTCATGGTATCGGTACAGAGACAGGCAGGAAGATCAATGGAATAGAATTGAAGACCCAGAAATGAACCCACATACATATGGTCACTTGATCTTTGACAAAGGAGCTAAAAACATCCAGTGGAAAAAGACAGCATTTTCAACAAATGGTGCTGGTTCAACTGACAGTCAACATGTAGAAGAATGCAAACTGACCCATTCTTATCTCCTTGTACAAAGCTCAAATCCAAGTGGATCAAGGACCTCCACATAAAACCAGACACACTGAAACTTACAAAGGAGAAAGTGGGGAAGAGCCTTGAACATATGGGCACAGGGGAAAAGTTCCTGAACAGAACACCAATGACCTGTGCTATAAGATGAAGAATCGCCAAATGGTATCTCATAAAACTGCAAAGCTTCTGTAAGGCAAAGGACACTGTCAATAAGACAAAAATGCAACCAACAGATTGGGNAAAGATCTTTACCAATCCTACATCTGATAAAGGACTAATATCCAATATACACAAAGAACTCAAGAAGTTAGACTCCAGAGAAACAAATAATCTTATTTTTAAAAACTGGGGTACAGAGCTAAACAAAGAATTTTTAACTGAGGAATATGGAATGACCAAAAAGCACCTACAGAAAGGTTTAACATCCTTTGCCATCAGAGAAATGCAAATTGGCTGATGCTTCTAAGTGTAACAATACATTAAGCAGTTACCTACAGTACACACATTAAAAAGAAGGAAGTAAATAGTGCAAATTTGTTGATTCTCTTTCCAGTTCTTCCAATTTAAGGGCTGGCACAATTAAACAGAACCAGATAACCAATGTAGTCTTTGAATGGTTAGGTGACCAGCAATACTCATGTTACTTGCCAATTTAAAGACTGCTAGAATCAAAACACAGCCAGATAAACAATGATTAGTGGAGAGCCACACTGACTTTCAAGGAGCCACACTGGTTCCATAAACCGAGGACATATTTGGTTTATTTGTCCCACAATTGTATAGCAGAAGATCTGTGGCAGTATTCAAAGAGCTACATTGGATAGATTTTTGTTTGTTGTCAATGCTGTTTAATTTTAGACAATTCCATACTATGCAAAATGCAATTAATTGTGATTGTATTTCCCACACCTATTACTGTCCCTCTGAACACCCCCCTTTTCCTCAACCAGTGCCCCTCTCACTGTTCCCTAAAGGAACAGAACTGTTTGTGTGTGTGTGTGTGTGTGTGTGTGTGTGTGTTGTGTTGTGCATCATTCATTACTGGCTTACAGCCTGTGATCTGGCTAGGCCAACAGTGGCTATTCCATTCTTTTCCCCTGTGTTTCCTTTAGACAAGAACAATTCTGAGTTAAAATTTTGGAGATGGGTGGGTGGACCCACCCCTCTACTGGGAGACCATGCTTAAGCTCTGAATATGGTCTTGACAGGTTCTCCCTCCACTTTGTAGGGTATTTCAGCAAATGTCATCGTCATGTGGTCCTGGGAGGCTCTTGCTTTCCTGGCATCTGGGACTTTCTGGTTGCTACCACCAGTTACCCATCCTATATTGCTTCACACCTGTGTTAAATTTCCTGACCCGTCTATCTCCTCCATCTCCTCCCATACCTGATTCTGCCCCTCTTTTCCCCTCCCCCTCCTCTCTTCTTCCCCAGTCCCTCCTACCCTCTACTTTTCTTGATTTTATTGTTCCCCCTTCTAAGTAGGACTGAAGCATTCACTCTTTGGTCTTCTTTCCTCTTAAGCTGCATGTGGTCCGTGAGTTGAAGAAAAGGCCATCTAGAGACTCCCCCACCTGGGGATCCATTCCACATGCAGACACCAAACACAGACACTAAAGCTGATGACAAGAAGTGCTTGCTACAGCTGTCTCCTGAAAGGCTCTGCCAGATCCTGGCCAATCCAGAAGGGGAGGCTCAAAGCCAACCATTGGACTAAGCACAGGGACCCCAATGGAGGAGCTAGGGGAAGGACTGAAGGAGCTAAAGGGCATCAATAGGAGGGGAGACCCTTCGTCCTGTGAAGGCTTGATGCCCAGTGTAGAGGAATGCTAAAGTGGTGAGGCAGGAGTGGGTAGGTGGGTGGGGGACCATCCTCATAGAAGCAGGGTAAGTGGGGATGGGATAGGGGGTTTGCAGAGGGGAAACTGGGAAAGGAGATAACATTTGAAATGTAAACAAATAAAATATCCAATTTTTAAAAACTAAAACAAACAAAAACAAAAAACCCAAAAGCTTCCTTATTCCTCATCCTTTTGTGTAGGCTGCTACTAGAACATGTGACCCAAATTTAGTGTGCGTCGTCTGACCTCAAATGATCCAATCAAGAAAATCACTCTGTGGTGTTCTCAACTGCTGAGGTTTTGGTTGACTCCAGATGGAGTCAATTTATCAACCTAAATTAGGTATCACACATGCCATTTCTTTCCTTCTTTTTTGACCCTCTAAGCCTGTGGAGTATATACAGACCACCACTAAATTAAATGATAACCCCTCCTATGGCATCCATCAATTGCCAATAGTTCCTCAGAGAGAGGTGGGGTCTTGTAAGTGCCTCCATCAACATTATGGACTATTAACCTGGCCAATCTTGTACAGTCTTTATGCAGAAAACCTTAACTGGTATGTGTTAATGTTTGTAACAACTGTTTCCTATCCAGATGATAGAATTTCAAAGCACTCATCCCCATCCTTAGCCCTTTATTTCTGCCCCTTCTTCTGTTATGTTCCACGTGCATTAGAAGACTTGACATATATGTCCCATCCAGATTATAAGAAGTGACATAGATGTCTCATTCAGATTATAAGAAGTGACATAGATGTCCCATTTCGGGCTGAGCACTCAGGTGTCTCCCATTCTTAGTACTCTGAACAGAGGAACCACTGTTTACTACAAATTAAAGCTTCTCTATCCAAGGCTGAGAACTTCCCTGGTCTATGGTTAAGGTCATAATTAGTCAGAAGGCAATTTTGATAATATGTTTTTAAAAATCTATCTTAGGTTCCTCCCTAGGGCCTATGACCTCTTTAGCCATAGGCTTTTGTCTGGATTTTCAGTACCTAATATGCTCTGTCAGGGAATGGATTTCAAATCCAATCAGAAAACAGTCATGTCACTATTCTACCAGTGGGCATATCTTTCCTGGAATATCAGTATTATAGCTTTAGACACCACATATGGGTAAGAATGTTAATGATTTTTCTCCACTAACTGCCTAAATAGCACTTTCTGATGCTATAAATGTTAGCCAGCAGGGAGGGAGCTCCCAGCTTAGTTCCAGCTTGCTTTTTTTCAGTGTCCCTGAAACCAAAGAGTATGATAACATCAGCAATAAGATCTTACCTTCTAGTTCTTGTGGGAAAACAAGAACAACAATACCCTTCATTATTCAGGGGGGTTCTATAGTCAACAATGCATAGGAATTATCCTGTACTGGGATTTTCATTTATAAACAACGGATTCTGGAAGCAGCATTTTGCACCAATACGTGACAATTATATTCCAAGCTGTTGTTAAATTATATTTTTCTTAGCTTACAAAGTAGTAATTTCTATATGGTCTCTAATACATCTTTAGATTTCTCCCCTATTCTACCTATAAGCCACTATCCTGTCACATTTCTGTGTAAACCTTTCTACAAATAATATTCAGTGATACTCCTTTTTTTGTTTTTGTTTTTCTTTTTATTAGATATTTTCTTTATTTACATTTCAAATGTTACCTCCTTTCCTAGTTTCTCCTCCAAAATCCCCTATCCTCTCACCCCTCCCACTGTTCCCCAACCCACCCACTCCCAATTTCTGGCCCAGGCATTTCCCTATACTGGGACATAGAACCTTCACAGGAGCAAGGGCATCTCTTCCCATTGATGACCGACTAGGCCATTCTCAGCTTCATATGCAGGTAGAGCCAGGAGTCTTGCCCTGTGTTTTCTTTGATTGGTGGTTTAGTCCCAGAGAGCTCTGGGGGTACTGGTTAGTTCATATTGTTCCTTCTAGGGGGCTGCAACCCCCTTCATCTCCTTGGGTACTTTCTCTAGCGCCTTCATTGGGGACTCTGTGCTCCACCTAATGGATGACTATGAGCATCCAATTCTGTATTAGTCAGGCACTGGCAGAGCCTCTCAGGAAACAGCTATATCAGGCTCCTGTCAGCAAGCTCTTATTGATATCTGCAATAGTGTCTGGGTTTGGTGGTTGTTTATGGGATGGATCCCCAGGTGGGGGAGTCTCTGGATGGTCCTTCCTTCCATCTCAACTCTAAACTTTGTCTCTGTAACTCCTTCCATGGGTATTTTGTTCCCCCTTCTAAGAAGGATCAAAGTATCTACACTTTGGTCTTCCTTCTTCTTGAGTTTCATGTGTTTTGCAAATTGTATCTTAGGTATTCTGAGCTTCTGGGCTAATATCCACTTATCACTGAGTGTATATTATGTGTGTTCTTTTGTGATTGGGCTACCTCACTCAGGATGATATCCTCTAGATCCATCCATTTGTCTAAGAATTTCATAATGTATTGTTTTTAATAGCTGAGTAGTACTCAATTGTGTAAATGTACCACATTTTCTGTATCCGTTCCTCTGTTGAAGGACATCTGGGTTCTTTCCAGATTCTGGCTATTATAAATAAGGCTACTATGAACATAGTGAAGCATGTGTTCTTATTTCCAGTTGGAACATCTTCTGGGGATATGCCCAGGAGAGGTATTGCTGGATCTTCCGGTAGTACTATATCCAATTTTCTGAGGAACTGCCAGACTAATTTCCAGAGTGGTTGTACCAGCTTGCAATCCCACCAGCAATGGAGACATGTTCCTCTTTCTCCACATCCTCACCAGCATCTGCTGTCACCTGAATTTTTTATCTGAGCCACTCTGACTTGTGTGAGATGGAATCTAAAGGGTTGGTTTGATTTGCATTTCCCTGATGTTAAAGATGTTGAGCATTTTTTCAGGTGCTTCTCAGCCAGTCTGTATTCCTCAGTTGAGAATTCTTTGTTTAGCTCTGTACCCCATTTTTAATAGAGTTATTTGGTTCTCTGGTGTCTAACTTCTTGGGTTCTTTGTATATATTTGGTATTATCCCCCTATCAGATTAAGGATTGGTAAAAATCTTTTCCCAATCTTTTGGTTGCCATTTTGTCTTGACAGTGTCCTTTGCCTTACAGAAGCTTTGCAATTTTATGAGGTCCCAGTTTCAAGACAGGATTTCTCTGTGTAGTCCTCACTGTCTGAGAATTCCCTCTGTACACCAGGATGGCCTCAAACTCACAGAGAGTCTTCTATCTCTGCTTCCTAAATGCTAGGATTAAAGGCATAGGGCACCACCATCCAGTTCCCTAATGCTTTTATATCCCAGGTATTTTAATATCCATACCACCATAATGCCTCCCCTGATGGCTTATTTCAAGCTTTCTGGACTCTTCAAATGCTGTCTCCAACTGACTATCAAAATTTAAAACCTTGAAATAAGAACATTCATATAAGAAAGAACATCTCTCTTCCTGCCTGGATTTCCTTACTTAGTTTAATACTATCCATACATTTTCCTAAAACTTCTATAATTTCATTTTTCTTTAGTGGTGATTAGAATTCCACTTGCTATGTGCCATGTTTCCACTTTCTACTTATCATTTGATGGCTATCTGGGCCAATTCCAAGTCCCAGCTACTGTGAAGAGAGCAGCAATAAAAATGGATATGCAACCGTCTATATAGTAAGATACAGAATTCTTTAGGTATATCTAGCCATACTTTTAACACCACAAAAATAACCACAATTCTGTTCCTATAGACATTACCCTTTTGTATGTAGATAAGTGTGTGGTATATATGTGTGTGCTTGTGATTACATCTTTGTGTACACTCCTGTACACATGGGGATGCCAGAGGACATTAGGTGTCTTCTAGGACTCTACACTTTATCTCCTTAAGACAGAAACTAGAGTTGTGTTTTCTTAGCTATATGATGGTTTTAAGTCCAAGTTACCATCCTGTATCCTCCCTGGTGCTGAAGTTACAGGTGTGGGTAGTCATACCTAGCATATTTAGGCTTTTTAAAATGTGAGTCCTAGAGATCCAAACTCATTGCTCAAGATTTTTTTTATTATTATTATTTTCTTTATTTACATTTCAAATGCTATCCCGAAAGATTCCCATACCCCTCCCCCCACCTCTGTTCCCCTACCCACCCACTCCCACTACTTGGCCCAGGCCTTGCCTTGTGCTAGGTCATATGGAGTTTGGAAGACCAAGGAGCCTCTATTCCCACTGATGGCCGATTAGGTCATCTTCTGCTACAAATGCAGCTAGAAACACAAACCCAGGGGGTACTAGTTAGTTCCTGTTGTTGTTCCACCTACAGGGTTGCAGCCCCCTTCAGGTACTTGGGTACTTTCTCTAGTTCCTGCATTGGGGACCCTGTGTTCCATCCAGTAGCTGGCTGTGATCATCCATTTCGGTGTTTACCAGGCACTGGCGTAGCCTCACAAGAGGCCACAATATCAGGGACCCTTCAGCAGTATCTTGCCGGCATGAGCATGAGCATTAGTATCTAGGTTGGTGGCTGATGATGGGATGGACTCCGAATGGGGTCCTCTCTGGATAGTCCATCCCTTCATCCCAGCTCCAAACTTTGTCGCTGTACCTATAATTTTTCATGGGGGTTATGTTCCTCATTCTAAGGAGGAATGAAGTATCCACAAATGTTCATCCTTCTGTGCTAAGCATTCTTGCGCACTAAGCCACATCACCAGTCTCTATTTCCTTCTATTTACATTGCTTTTCTTTGCATCTATAGCCACCCCTTTTTCCTATCTTCCCTATCTGTCCTTACAATGATCTATGGCTCTCAAAATTATCTTGGTAACATACTCATGGGTGAGCAGCCTTCCCACAAATAGTCCCTTGGTTTAAAATAATTTCTCTTTGTCTTTTGGGTTGTAATCCTAAAACATTTCTCCCTAGCACCCCCATAAAATGCAGATGGCTGGGAAATTTTTGGACTTGAGGCAAATTTCAAACCACAATAATATCACACTTGACAAAAAATTGCTTCCCAAAGCAAAGATAGTGAAGAGGAGAAGAACACTCCATCACTCTAAACTTTTTCAATAGGATAACTAAAGTTCTGTTTGATGTCTTCCAGGAAGTTCCCCCTTCCATTTTATGTTATTCCAGTTCTGACTATGAATAAAGCTCTAGTTAAGTCATTGAACTGATCTCAATAATGATAATGAAATATTGTTTTATAGATGTTTATAAAATGTTTAACACAGATCCCTTACCTCCAAATTTATGCTACTATTTCCATAATTTAAAACTACTGATTATTAACTATAGGGATAGTTTCTCTCACATAATTATTCTAGATTTTCATTTTCTTCCATGTAATCTATCTTAAATAATTTTGGAAGTAGATAATCTAAAAGTAAATGTTAGTATAATATATTTTGAAGACATTTCTAGAATAAAGAATTATTCTAAGTCTAGGATCCAACATTGAATTAGATGCACATACTGAGACAACTATGAAGGAACGCAGGGCTTAAAACAAGCCACTATGGACTCACTGCCTGAGCTGGTAAAGGAGCCATCTTTGCTCTGGTGTGCCCAGGCTCCGGTCGTTGCCAGAGAGAGTGCGGACTGCAGAAGCGACACAGCTTCTGGGACAGAACCTGTCTAATAAAATAATAATAATAAAAAGCCACTATGCCAATAAACTGTTAGAAGCTTACTCCATAGAAGTAGAAACACCAGTAATTGAAGCCCACACAAGCTTTGGAAAGCTCTGTCCCAAACTAAACTATCAACTATCTTCCTTAAAGATGTCTCAATCTTAAATGGTGTCTCAACTTCCCAACCAACTCCATCCTGCTCCTACTAACATTTTCAAAATGCAAGAAGATCATCATAGATCATTTCTTGTCATATTGAGTGCTTTTTGAAAGAGATAGAGATAGTAAGATTGGCAAATGGCTCCTAAAAATCTATTAAATAAATCTATCAACAAAGTGCAGAATAAGCATGAAAAATAATAAAGCCATTGCTGAATGAGACAGATGGCTTGGCAACCCTAAAAGACTAATATCAAAACAAACATTCATTTAAGTCTTCATCAAGCTTCACCAAATTAGTATGTGAATTCAAACATTTGTCTTTCTACATTTCTTTCCCAGTGATAGGAACTGGATGAGTAAGGACTACTAGCAAGAGGAGGAGGAAATGTTAACCAAAGAAACGGGCACTTGTGAGTGATGCTGACACTAAGCTTTATGGTGCTATAATAGAAACTATTGGAGACCTTCCATCTATACCTCAAAGACCTAAGGGCATATTTGAGTTATTTCCTCATGTGTAATTATCCATAATTATCCTCCCAAGTTTTTCAAACTTTGCCACCATATTCTCGTTGTACTGAAGTGGAATCTTTGTCATGGTATTGGGGAATTAATCTTCAGGGGTAAATGTACTCACAAACAGGAAAAACACATTTTAGGCTACATGAAAGTTCACAGAGAAATATGTGTAGTGGAAAGAAAACTTCTTGATCTTGTTCATAAAAATAAGTAACACAGTAATATTTTAAAAAATACAACCGTCCAAGATTTCAACATTAAAAATCTGACCACTAAACTATGCAAAGAAAATAGTGAGGATGTATGTGTGTATCCCAAAACATTTATGTAGACTTCCAAATTCACACACCAGTAATGCTCACTACATTAAATGTTTATAAGATATCATAAAGTATAATTCAGAGTTTAAAGGGAAAGTTACCGTTAAAGCAAAGATTTGCTGTTCAGTCTGGAAAAGTTCATGCTAAACTATTTTTGAAATAACTCACTATGAAAATAGAATATATTTAAAATGTATCAATAGAATATGTGAGCAGCATTAAAGGCAAATCTTAAAGGTTGATATATATATATATATATATATATATATATATATATATATATATATCATTATATACTATCTTCCTGAATTTCATCTTTTGCAAAACTAAATGAAATGACATCAAATGAAAATTCAAAACAATTTGAAATAGTTTTGTTTAGAAGTGGAAGTGGTAAAGAGAGAAGGGACACAGCTTCTGGGACAGACCCCGTTTCTGGCTCCAGACATCCAGACACCATCCCCGCCAGAGGAGAGGTGTCCGCCCAGGAGCACTCTCACTGCCTGAGCTGGTAAGGGAATCATCTTTGCTCTGTTCACCCAGGCTCCAGTCTGTACTGTTGAGATTGTAGACTACAGAAAATACACAGCTTTGGGACAGACAGAAGCAATCTAGCTTCTGGGACAGACCCTATTTCAGGCTCCAGACAACTGGGCACCTTCCCCGCCAGAGGAAAGGTGACCACCCAGGAGGGCTCTGTCTGCCAGAGCAGGTGAGAGAGACATATTGTGTCCAGAGTCCCTCGGAGCCTACCTTGTGCAGGTGAGTGTGTAAACTGCAGAGGCGACATATCATCTGGGACAGGCCCCATTTTGGGCCTACATCTTCAGCCAGGAGGCAGATCTGAACACCAGGCCTCTGTGCACATTCCCTGCAAGAGGAGAGCTTGCCTGCTGAGAGTACCCTGACCACTGAGACTCAGGAGAGAGCTGGACTCCCAGGACTGTTGACAGAGGCTAACAAAATCACAGAAAGAATAAGCTCCAACCAGTGAAAACTATAACAACTAACTCCAGAGATTACCAGATGGCAAAAGGCAAACTTAGGAATCTTATTAACAGAAACCAAGACCACTCACCATCATCAGAACCCAGCACTCCCACCTCAGCCAGTCCTGGATACCCCAACACACCTGAAAAGCAAGACTCAGATTTAAAAGCATACCTCATGATGCTGGAAGAGGACTTTAAGAGGGGCATAAATAACTCACTTAAAGAAATACAGGAGAATGCTGCTAAAGAAGTACAAATCCTTAAAGAAACACAGGAGAACACTGCTAAAGAGATACAAGCCCTTAAAGAAATACAGGAGAATGCTGCTAAAGAGGTAGAAGTCCTAAAGAAACACAGGAGAACACAATGAAACAGGTGATGGAATTGAATAAAACCATCCAAGACCTAAAGGGTAGTAGAAGCAATAAAGAAAATCCAAAGTGAGACAACTCTGGAGATAGAAACCCTAGGAAAGGAATCAGGAACCATAGATGTAGGCATCAGCAATAGAATACAAGATATGGAAGAGAGAATCTCAGGTGCAGAAGATTCCATAGAGAACATGGGCACACGATCAAAGAAAATGCAAAATGCAAAAAGATCCTAACTAAAAACACACAGAAAATCCAGAACACAATAAGAACAAAGCTACAGATAATAGGAGTAGATGAGAATGAAGATTTTCAAGTTGAAGGGCCAGCAATTATCTTCAACAAAATTATAGAAAAAAACTTCCGGAACCTAAAGAAAGAGATGACCATGAACATCCAAGAAGCCTACAGAACTCCGAATAGACTGGACCAGAAAAGAAATTCCTCCCAACACATAATAATCAGAACAGCAAATCTACTACATAAAGAAAGAATATTAAAAGCAGCAAGGGAAAAGGGTCGAGCAACATATAAAGGCAGGCCTATTAGAATTACACCAGACTTCTCACCAGAGACTATGAAAGCCAGAAGATCCTGGACAGATGTTATACAGACCCTAAGAGAACACAAA
>NC_034613.1:79760815-79768704 GCF_900095145.1 Mus pahari
ATCAAAAATTCAGGTGACAGCAGATGCTGGCAAGAATGTGGGGAAAGAGGAACACTCCTCCATTGCTGGTGGGATTGCAAGCTTTTAAACCACTTTGGAAATCAGTCTGGCAGTTACTCAGAATATTGGACATAGTACTACCGGAGGATCCAGCAATACCACTTCTGGGCATATACCCTGAAGATTGTCCAACGGTTAATAAATACACATGCTCCACTATATTCATAGCAGCCTTATTTATAATAGCCAGAATCTGGAAAGAACCCAGATGTCCCTCAATAGAGGAATGGATACAGAAAATGTGGTACATTTACACAATGGAATACTACTCAGCTGTTAACAACAATGAATATATGAAATTTTTGGCCAAATGGATATATCTGGGGGATATCATCCTTAGNGAGGTAATCCAATCACAAAAGAAGTCACTAGATATGCACTCACTGATAAGTTGATATTAGCCCAGAAACCTAGAATACCCTAGATACTATTTGCAAAACACAAGAAAACCAAGAAGAAGGAAGACCAAGATGTGGATACTTCATTTCTCCCTAGAATAGGGAACAAAATGCCCATAAAATGAGTTACAGAGACAAAGTTTGGAGCTAAGACAAAAGAATGGACTATCCAGAGACTATCCCACCCAGGGATCCATCCCATCATTAGCCACCAAACCCAGATACTATTGCACATGCCAGAAAGATTCTGTTGAAGGGACCCTGTTAAAGCGGCCTATGCCAGTACCTGACAAACACAGAAGTGGATGCTCACAGTCAGCTATTGGTTGGAACACAGGGCCCCCAATGGAGGAGCTAGAGAAAGTACTCAAGGAACTGAAGGGTTCTGCAACCCTATAGTTGGAACAACAATATGAACTAACCAGTACCCCCAGAGCTCGTGTCTCTAGCTGCATATGTAGCAGAAGATGGCGTACTCAGCCATCATTGGGAAGAGAGTCCCCTTGGTCTTGCAAACTTTATATGCCCCATAGAGGGGAACGCCAGGGCCAAGAAGTGGGAGTGGGCAGGGGAGCACATCAGGGGGAGGGTATAGGGGACATTTGGGATAGCATTTGAAATGTAAATGAAGAAAATATCTAATAAAATAATTTAAAAAATGAAAAAAAAGAAGTGGTAAAGAATCTATTTTGTCTTTCAATGAACTAAAGGCATCAGGAAAGACAGACAGACAGACAGACAGACAGACAGACAGACAGACAGAAAGGGAATAGAAGAAAATTATTCAGATTTTCTTTCTCTTTTTTGTATGTGTGTGGGGGGCTAACTACATTATTTTTGTTTGTTTATAGTCTTTGAAACAGGCTTTCAATGTGGAAGTCAGGCAGACTCACCTTGAGTTTGTATTCCTCAGATCCCAGCTTCTTGATTAGTAGAATTACAGATGTGTTCTACCACACTTAATTATTTATACTCATTTTATGCTCTAAGGCACTTTAAAATAAAATACATATAACACTGGGATTTTTTTTTCAAATAACCTAAATATTCAACAATAGACAGTATTTATGTATGCTTTGGCACATTGCTTAATAACATTTGTGATGTATCTTAGTGGAATGAAAAAGAAAAAAAATAGAGATCATCTCAATACTTGTGTGTATTAGTTATTGGTACTGTTTGCCAAATTTTTGCAGTTTTCTGATTGTCTCCCCAGACAGTAGGACTGTGATTCCTGACCACATGGGCAGTAATTCTGAACAATAATTTGTAAGTAGAAGTGGAATCTGTCACTTCAGAGCAGAACATTTAATTTCCCTTATAAGAGCCTCTAGGGCTATTCCCTCTTGGCCACAGAAACTTCCAAATAACAACTCCACATCAGCCTAAGTACAATGCTGAGAAAATGGCACTTGGAGCAAAGCACTTAACATGTCTGTGACAGACTTGAAGAATGAGTATACTGTTTAAACCTCCATCCATTTGAAGGTTGTGTATTATACCAGTTTGCCCTATCATATTTGAACAATAATAAACTATGTACATTATTACTCATGAGATTTTTCCTTAGAAGCAAATATACTAGTATGAGACATGGATCTTTATCAACATTCTGAAGTTCCTATCTTCATAATATCCATATAACTTCATAAATGGAAAAACTATGTTTTTATGATTCTAAATGGTAAGATATATTATAGAGATAAATTCTTTTCATTGGTTTCTATGGTTTCCAATTAGGTAAATTAGAGCAGTTTCTACTATATAGCTTCCCTACCAAAGGAAACACACTTTTCCTAGTATCACTAAAACTTCCTTTTGTTAGTCTTTGCGTGAACTCCAGGATAGCCAAGGCTCCATGGAGAAATGCTGTCTATAAATAAATAAATAAATACACCCCATATTGAAAGGCCAAAAGAATAAATTATTTCCTTGTTTTGATTTTGAAGTGTCCAAGGCATCCTCTACATATAGAATTATAAGGCAAAGGCTGAAATTCAAAAAGGTTTTCCGGGTTAGCTCTATTTCTTATGGAAGATGGAACTAATAAAGGAGGTGTTAACAGATAAAAGCCTTTTCCTCTAGATATCAATTGTGTTACATCGATTACAATGTAAAGCTCGAGTGTATGAAAATTCACTTGACAGCTACTAAACAAGACAGCATGAACAAGAGTAATCTAATATATACTAATTTCAGTACAGAAAATAAATGTTTGCGGGAGGGGGGATTTAAAGTGGCATTTAAATATAAGTACTACTGTAAGTATTATTTCACTGCAAGTTCCTACTGTTTCATACAATGCTCTGCACACAGTAAATAGTCAAGTGGTTTAGTGGAAAGAACATTGCATTAAAAGGCAAAAGGCCTGGGATTTTGTTCCAGCTTCACTAATATGTAATTAGCTAGGTTTTAATCTATCATTTTATCCATTTCATCAGTGAGTCAGGAATGGAATCTACATTGCCTGCCTCAGATACAGATAGTAAGATGAGGATGGCAATGAATGTTTTATATAAAGCTATAAAGAATTCTTCATGTGATAAATTTACCTCCTTTTATATAACCTTGATGTTCAAAGAAAAATATCTTTTAAGATCTCATCTTACCTTCACTAAGATCAATAATAATCAAATACTATATGCTTCTATAAGTGAATCTTGGGACACAAACTACTTAAATGTTAATAAATCAAAGATATGGAAGTCTGCTCTTCAGGCTTCTTGAAATTTGTACTTGCTACAATTTTTAAAATAGTTTCTTTTCTGAAAATCAAGTCAAGGTCATTGCTTAGGGTTTTGACAAGTAGCATAGTACATTTCTTTTCTCCAACACCCACTGCAGAGAATTCTATCTATTTTCCTTTAACATGGAGTATTGGTGCTGGTATATCCTAATCTGTTTTCATTTCTACATGGAGAGACTAAAAGATACTGGAGAGAGTTAGAGGTAACATAAAAAGCATGGCAAAGACATCTGGATGGAAGTTTGGTAGTCCAGTGATACTTAAGTGTAACTTCTTTGAAAATGTTCACCAAAAGCTAATTCACTTTAGAACAAGAATCATGCAACTTTTCCTGAAGATGCTGAATATTCAAAGCAATATATTGCTTTGAATTATTGCAATATATATGTGTTGGATATATCACAAATTATACTATATAGCAATTGTAATTTAGTAAACCCACATAGCACTGGAACACACAGAAAGAGAGAGGGAGGGAAAGAAAGAGAGAGGGAGAATGAGTTGAATGGATGGATGGAATGGAATGGAGTGAGCAGCATAGCATAGCATAGTGTAGAATGGAATGGAATAAAATGTGAAGAAACTCACTAAGCTGAGTACCAAAATTATACATTGGAAAATATGTTGCCTCTTTTACAGGTAGTTCTAAGAAAAATATATATTTACATGAAAAAACCTGATACTAGATTCTCATTTCTACAAAGGTACAAAAACTAAGTCAAAATGTATCAAAGATATAGGGACCACAAAGCTGAGAAATAGAAATAGTGCCTGGGTTTCTTGCAAAAGACCTACTTTTAGTTTCCAGCACCTTCATGTCAACCCAAAACTGTGCATAACACCACATCCAAAGGATTCTAACTCCTCCTCTGGACGCTACAGTCACTGACCATATACACATGCTCACCTTTAAAAAACATATTACAAAACCTTTAAAAATGAATCAATGACAATAATTTAAGGCCTAAAACTTTGAAACTATTATAGAAAACATATTTAAATATGGGATGGAGAATAACCGTCTACAGAGGAAATAATAGCAAGAAATGGCAAACTGTATTGCATCAAATTACAAAGCTTCCACATAATAAAAGGAACAATTAGAGTAAAGGGACAATGTACAGAATTTGAGAAAATCTTTGCAGATATCTATCCAGTCAAGGGTTAATACAAAGGATATATAAATAATTCAAAAATTAAGTACTAAGTTAGCAAACTGCAATCAATAAAAGGTCAAATAACAAAAAACTTTCCAAAAATGTACAAATAGACTGTAAATACATTAAAAATGTCCAGCTACCAAGAATGAAATTACATTATTTACAGAAAGATATGGGATGGGGAATGGCCTTCTAAATAGGACACCAATACCTCAGAAAATAATAGCAAGATATGCTATTGAGATCATCATACTAAGTGAGATTAGGCATATTCATACACATTTCACATATTTTCCATATTAGAATGAATCTAACTTTTTAAAAACTAAGACAGAGGGAGGGTCCCAAGGACCCCCAGAGGACTCTCCACGACGCAGTCCCAATCATACACCCAGGATCTTGAGATCACTGGTGAGTGGAACACAAACAACATCAGTCCCAAAGAATCCCGGAGGGTCTTGTGCCAGCAGGGACAGGGACAAAGGAACCCCACCTGACCAGAGGCTGGGATTCCTTCTGGTGTCTCCAGCACCTTGCCATCTTGGGCATGAACTGGGAAGGCTCTAGCACACCCTGGATCTTGGAATCACTGAAACCAGTCTACTCAAGAGAGCACGTAGGCAGCAGAAGCAACAGAGGTCTTAGACAGGGTCCCTTCAGGCCTTCATTCTCAACCAGGAGGCAAAGCTGAGACCCAGACACCTGGGTACCTTCCTTGCCAGAGGAGAGTTGGCCTCCAGGGAGGGCTCTGACCACTGGGACTCATGAGAGTGTAGGACTCCCAGGAGTGCTGACAGAGGCTAACAGAATCACAGGAGAAACAAGCTCCAACCAGAGACAGCTAGAACATCTAACACCAGAGATTACCAGATGGTGAAAGGCAAACATAAGAATCTTACTAAAAGAAGCCAAGACCACTGGGCATTATCAGAACCAAGGACACCCACCACAGCAAGTCTCGGAAACTCCAACACACCAGAAAAACAAGACTCGGATTTAAAATCATATTTCATGATGCTGGTAAAGGATTTTAAGAAGGGCATTAATAACTCACTTAAAGAAATACAGGAGAACACTGCTAAACAGGTAGAAGTCCTTGAAGAGGAAACACAAAAATCTCTTAAAGAATTACAAGAAAACAGAAACAAACAGGTGATGGAATTGGATAAAACCATCCAAGATCTAAAACTGGAAGTAGAAACAATAAAGAAAACCCAAAGGGAGACAACTCTGGAGATAGAAACCCTAGGAAAGAAATCAGGAACCATAGATGCCAGCAACAGCAACAGAATACAAGANATGGAAGAGAGAATCTCAGGTGCAGAAGATTCCATAGGGAACATGGACACAACAATCAAAGAAAATGCAAAATGCAAAAAGATCCTAACTCAAAACATCCAGGAAATCCAGNACACAATGAGAAGACCAAACCTAAGGATAATAGGTGTAGATGAGAATGAAGATTTTCAACTTAAAGGGCCAGTAAATATCTTCACCAAAATTATAGAAGAAAAGTTCCCTAACCTAAAGAAAGAGATGCCCATGAACATACAGAACTAAAAATAGACTAGACCAGAAAAGAAATACCTCCTGACATATAATAATCAGAAAAACAAATGTGCTAAATAAAGACAGAATATTAAAAGCAGCAAGGGAAAATGGTCCAGTAACATATAAAGGCAGATCTATTAGAATTCACCAGACTTCTCAACAGAGACTATGAAAGCCAGAAGATCCTGGACAGATGTTATACAGACCCTAAGAGAACACAAATGCCAGCCCAGGCTCCTATACCCAGCAAAACTCTCAATTACCATAGATGGAGAAACCAAGGTATTCTGTGATAAAAACCAAATTCACACAATATCTATCAATGAATCCAGCCCTTCAAAGGATAATAAAGGGAAAACTCCAACACAAGGATGGAACTTAAGCCCCAGAAAAAGCAAAAAAGTAATCCTTCAACAAAACAAAAAGGAGACAGCCACAAGAACAGAACCACAAATCTAACAACAAAAATAACAGGAAACAATAATTACTTTTCCTTAATATCTCTTAATATTAATGGACTCAATTCCCCAATAAAAATACATGGACTAGCAGACTGGCTAAAAAAACAGGACCCAACATTTTGCTGCATACAGGAAACCCAGCTCAGGGACAAACACGGACACTACCTCAGAGTAAAATGCGGGAAAATAAATTTACAAGCAAATGGTCCATAGAAACAAGCTAGAGTAGCCATTCTAATATTGAATAAAATTGACTTCCAACCCAAAGTTATTAAAAAAGACAAGGAGGGGCACTTCATACTCATCAAAGATGAAATCTACCAGGAGGAACTCTCAATTCTGAATAACTATGCTCCAAATGCAAGGGCATCCACATTCATTAAAGAAACTTTAGTAAAGTTCAAAGCACACATTGCACCTCACACAATAATAGTGGGAGATTTCAACATCCCACTCTCACCAATGGACAGATCCTGGAAACAGAAACTAAACAGAGGTACACTGAAACTAACAGAAGTTATGAAACAAATGGATTTAATAGATATCTACCAAACATTTTATCCTAAAACAAAAGGATATACCTTCTTCTCAACACCTCATGGTACCTTCTACAAAATTGATCATATAATTGGTCATAAATCAGGCCTCAACAGATACAAAAGAATTAAAACTATCCTGTGCATCCTATCAGATCACCATGGACTAAGGCTAATCCTCAATAACAGTATAAATAATAGAAAGCCAACATTCATGTGGAAGGTGAACAACTATCTACTCAATGATAACTTGGTCAAGGAAGAAATGAAGAAAGAAATTAAATAGTTTTTAGAGTTTAATGAAAATGAAGCCACAAAATTCCCAAACTTATGGGACACAATGAAACCATTTCTAAGAAGAAAACTCATAGCTCTGAGTGCCACCAAAAAGAAACTAGAAAGAGGATACACTAGCAACTTGACAGCACTGATAAAAGCTCTAGAACAAATTCACCCAAGAGGAATAGAGGGCTGAAATTAATCAAACTCACTGCTGAAATCAACCAAGTGGAAACAAAAAGAACTATACAAAGAATAAACCAAACCAGGGGCTGGTTCACTGAGAAAATCAACAAGATAGATAAACCCTTTCCCAGACTAACTAGAGGGCACAGGGACAGTATCCTAATTAACAAAATCAGAAATGAAAAGGGAGAGATAACAACAGAACCTGAGGAAATCCAAAACATCATCAGATCCTACTACAAACAGCTATACTCAGCCAAACTGGAAAACCTGGATGAAATGGACAATTTTCTAGACAGATACCAAGTACCAAGTTAAATGAGGATCAGATTAACAATCTAAACAGTCCCATATGCCCTAAAGAAATAGAAGCAGTCATTAATAGGCTCCCAAGGACCAGTTGGGTTTAGTGAAGAGTTCGTTCAGACCTTTAAAGAAGACCTAATTCCAATTCTCCTCAAACTATTCCACAAAATAGAAACAGAAGGTACTCTACCCAATTCATTCTATGA
>NC_034613.1:79771464-79774643 GCF_900095145.1 Mus pahari
CTGAGATTCCACCTCACACCAGTCAGAATGGCTAAGATCAAAAATTCAGGTGACAGCAGATGCTGGTGAGGATGTGGGAAAAGAGGAACACTTCTCCATTGCTGGTGGGATTGCAAGCTTGTACAGCCACTCTGGAAATCAGTTTGGGGGTTCCTCAGAAAATTTGACATAGTATTACCTGAATATCAAGCAATACCTCACCTGGGCATAGCCCAGAAAATGTTCTAACTGGTAATAAGAACACATGCTCTACTATGTTCATAGCAGCCTTATTTATAATAGCCAGAATGTGGAAAGAACCCAGATGTCCTTCAACAAAAGAATGGATATAGAAAATATGGTACATTTACACAATTGAGTACCACCCACCTATTAAAAACAATGGATTTATGAAATTCTTAGCCAAATGGATGGATCTGGGGGATATCATCTTGAGTGAGGTAACCCTATCACAATGAACACACATGATATCCACTCACTGATAAGTGGATATTAGCCCAGAAACTTAGAATACTCAAGATACAGTTTTCAAAACACATGAACTCAAGAAGAAGGAAGACCAAAGTGTGGATTCTTCGTTCCTTCTTAGAATGGGAAACAAAATAACCCATGGAAGGAGTTACAGAGACAAAGTTTGGAGCTGAGACGGAAGGAAGGATCATGCAGAGACTGCCCCACCTGGGAATCCATCCCATAATCAGCCTCCAAACGCAGACACTATTGCACATGCCAGCAAGATTTTGCTGACATGACCTGATATAGATATCTCTTGTGAGGCTATGCCAGTGTCTGGCAAATAGAGAAGTGGATGCTCACAGTAATCTATTGGATGGGACACAGGGCCCCCAATGGAGGGGCTAGAGAAAGTACCCAAGGAGCAGTAGGGGTCTGTAACCCTATAGGAGGAACAGCAATGTGGACTAACCAGTACCCCCTGAGCTCGTGTCTCTAGCTGCATATGTAGCAGAAGATGGCCTAATCAGCCATCACTGGGAGGAGAGGCCCTTGGTCTTGCAAAGATTATGTGCCCCAGTACAGGGGAATTCCAGGGCCAGGAAGCAGGAGTGGGTGTGTTTGGGAGCAGGGCAGAGGGAGGGTATAGGGGACTTTCGGGATAGCATTTGAAATTTAAATGAAGAAAATATCTAATAAAAATTGTTGAAAAAAAGAAAAAAAACTAAGACAGGAAAGCAGAAGAAAAATTATTTGTATAGAAGAGAGTGGTGATAAGGTAAGAGGTACAGTATAGGGTAACATGGGGTCAATGTGATCAAAATACATTCATGTATGAAAAAATACCAATGAAGGCCATTCTTTTATGCAATTAAAATAAGACAATCAGCTAGGCATGGTAATACATGCCTATGGTCCCACCTAGTTGGGAAACTGACACAAAAAGATCACCTGGATCTAGGACTACTGGGTTATTTCAACCAGTGTATATACTATATTTGGCATCAATGTGGTACCTTTCTAGGAAAAGAGAACCATCAGATTGCTTAGTGGGTGGGTGTGAATTGGCCCAGGGTATAAATGGAACAGGTTAAAATATGCCAATAGAAAGAGATTCAATAAACTTCCAAATTAATATAGAATTCAATGAAAAGAAATAATTCTTAACAAAATTTTAAAAACTACCAGAGCCTAAAGTATACTAGAAAAAAAGATATTGACTACTCAAATATGCAAAATCAGGGATGAAAAGGAAGACAAATGATACTATGAAAGGCAAAAGGTACTTAGAGCACCTTAGGGACACACATATGCCAATAAATTTGATTCTACAGAAATGCGTAAGTTGCTGGGCAGGTTTTCCTTAACAAGACAGAACCATGAAGAAATAGAAACATTAAAATGTTACAATACTTAATCAATACAATGTCTTCTATCAAAAATCTTATGGCCAGATAGTTTAATGTTGAATCCTACCGAACTTGTGAAGAACTAATACCAATATTTTTCCAATTACTCCAAAAGTTCAGTAAAGGCATTCTGCTGAACTCATATGAAACTAAGTCCTTAGTGAATGTGGATACAAAGAATCTTCAACAAAACATTCAAATCTTAGCAAACCAAATGCAATAGAATTTTAAAAAGCACTATTTACCATGATCAAGTAGTATGTGTTCAAAAGAAATAAGGATGGTTCATAAGCAATTTGTAACTAAAATATCCTATATTAACAGAATTGAGTACAAAAACCATATGAATAACTCAATAAAGACATTAAAATTATTTGATAAAATAAAAAATCCTGTTTGAATAAAAGTGTATTTTTAATTAGGCAAAGGAAGAATGTCAGTATAATACAGCTTATGAATGTATATTTATATATAACTTTTATCATATTTTTCTCTACCACATTTTCATCTATTATCCTGACCACCAAATCCCTTCTTAGAATTCTCATTCATTTATTTAGCATGTATTTATTTCTCTTATTTTTCTTTATTAATATTTCAAATGTTATTGCCTTTCCTGATTTTCCCTCTGAAAACCCCCTATCCCCTCCCCCCCCAACCCCCTGCTCATCAACTCACACACTCCCAATTCCTGGCCCTGCCATTCCCCTACACTGGACCAAGGGCCTCTCTTCCCATTGATGACAGACTGGGCCATCCTCTGCTACATTTGCAGCTGGAGCTAGGAGTCCCAACATGTGTTTTCTTTGGTTGGTGGTTTAGTCCCTGGGAGCTCTCGGGTTACTGGTTAATTCATATTCTTGTTCCTCCTATGGGGCTGCAAACCCCTTCAGCTCCTTGGGTCCTTTCTCTAGCTCCTTCATTAAGGAGCCTGTGCTCCACCCAATGCATGAATGTGAGCATCCAATTCTGTATTTATCGGCCATTGGCAGAGCCTCTCAAGAGACAGCTATATCAGGGTCCTGTCAGCAAGCACTTTTTGGCATCTACAAGTGTCTGGGTTTGATGATTGTAAATGAGATGGATCCCCAGGTGGGGCAGTCTCTGGATGGTCATTCCATCAGTCTCTGCTCCACACTTTGTGTCTGTAACTACTTTCAAAGGTATTTTGTTCCCCCTTCTAAGAAGGAGTATCCACACTTTGGTCTTCCTTCTTGAGTTTCATGTGTTTTGCAAATTGTATCTTGGGTATTCTGAGCTTCTGGGCTAATATCCACTTATCAGTGAGTGCACACCATGTGTTTTCTTTTGTGATTG
>NC_034613.1:79774861-79791690 GCF_900095145.1 Mus pahari
TTGAGGGACATCTGGGTTCTTTCCAGCTTCTGGCTATTATAAATAAGGCTGCTATGAACATAGTGGAGCATGTGTCCTTATTACCAGTTGGAAGATCTTCTGGGTATATGCCCAGAAGAGGTATTGCTGGGTCCTCCGGTAGTACTATGTCCAATTTTCTGAGGAACCGCCAGACTAATTTACAGAGTGGTTATACAAGCTTGTAATCCTATCAACAATGGTGGAGTGTTCCTCTTTCTCCACATCCTTGCCAGCATCTGTTGTCACCTGAGTTTTTGATCTTAGCCATTTTCACTGATGTGAGGTGAAATCTCAGGGTTGTTTTGATTTTCATTTCCCTGGTGATTAAGAATATTGAACATTTTTTCAGGTGCGTCTCAGCCATTTGGTATTCCTCAGTTGAGAATTATTTGTTTAGCTCTGTACCCCATTTTTAGTAGCGTTATTTGGTTTTCTGGCATCTATCTTCTTGAGTTCTTCTTTGTATATATTGGATATTAGCCCTTTATCTGATATAGGACTGATAAAGATCTTTTCCTAGTCTCCTGGCTGCCTTTTTTTCTTATTGACAATGTCCTCAGCCTTACAGAAGCTTTGTAATTTTATGAGGTCCCATGATTCTTGATCTTACATCACAGGCCATTGGTATTCTGTTCAGGAATTTTTCCCCTATGCCCATATGTTCAAGGTTCTTCCCCACTTTCTCCTCTATAAGTTTCAGTGTATGTGGGTTTATGTGGAGTTCCTTGATCCACTTGGACTTGAGCTTTGTACAAGAAGATAAGAATGGATTGATTTACATACTTCATTAGCATGTATTTATTAATTCATTTTTCTCTCATATATTATATCCTAACTACAATTTTTCCTCCCTCCTCCTCTCCCAGTCCCCACCACTACTATCACCATCCACTCTTCCTCCTTCCCTTCAGAAAAAGGTAGGCTTCCCAGGGGTATCAACTAATCATGCATATCAAGTTACAATAAGAGTAAGCACCTCCTCCTGTATTAATGCTGGACCAGGCTACCCAGTAGTAGGCAAAAGATCCCAAAAGTAGACAGAATCAGGGACAGGTACTGTTCTCACTGTTAGAGGAGTCCCACAAGAAGAGTAAGCAATACAACCATAACATATATGCAAAGGGCCTAGATCAAACACATGCAAGTTCCCTAATTGTTGCATTAGTCTCTGTGAGCCCCTATGAGCCCAGGTTAGTTGATACTTTGTTTTCTTGTGTTGTGGTTGGCCCCTCTGGCTTCTTCCTCCCTGTCTTCTGCAGAGTTCCCCAAGTTCTGCCTAATATTTGGCTATAGGTCTCTGCATGTTTCCTTCCCTTATTCTTTTTTTGATACTTTATTTACATTTCAAATGTTTTCCCCTTTCCCCATTCCCCCCAGAAACACCCTATCCCATCATCCCTCCTTCTGCTTCTGTGAGGGTGTACCCTCACTCACCCATTCACTCCTACCTCCCCGCCCTTGCATTCCCTTATACTGGGGCATTAAGTCTTTCCAGGACCAAGGGCCTCTTCTCCCATTGATCTCCAACAAGGCCTTCCTCTGCTACATATGTGGCTGGAGCCATGGGTCTCTCCATGAGTACTCTTTGGTTGGTGGTTTAGACCCTGGGAGCTCTGGTTGGTTGATATTGTTGTTATTCCTATGGAGTTGCAAACCCCTTCAGCTCCTTCAGTCCTTTCTCTAACCCCTCCATTTGAGACCCTGTGCTTCAAGCATCTGCCTCTGCATATGTCAGGCTCTGGCAGAGCCTCTCAGTAGACAGCTATGTCAAGCTCCTGTCAGCATGCGCTTCTTGGTGCACAACAGTGTCTGTGTTTGGTGACTGTATATCCCATCCCTTAGTCTATGAAGCCTTTCTGATGACAATTATACTGGCCTGTCTACAATTATAGTAGAATATCTTTAGGAATCATTTTGTTGACTTGTTTGTTTGTGAGGGTCATGTTTGGTTCTATCCTAATGCTCTAGGCTATACCTCCTCTGGCTCCTGGCTTTCCAGGCAGTGTCTGGAATGGGCTCCTTCTCGTGGCTTGGGTCTTAAGCTGGACCAGTCATTGGTTGGACAGTCATCTCTGTGCCACCTTTACCCCAGCACATCTTGCAGGCAGGGGTAGGTCAAAGGTTTTGTGATGGGTTGTTGTCCCAATCCCTCCACTGAAAGTCTTGCATGGTTATAGGAGATGGCCTGTTCAGGATCCATATCCCCCACTGATAGGAGTCTTAGCTAAGGTTACCCTCATAGATTCCTGGGAGTTACCAGTTTTTTAGCTCATCCCCAAAATGCTCCCTCCCATTCAAATTGTGTCATCCAGTGCTCTCTCCCTCAGTCCTCCCGCCAACCTCATCACCCCTTTCCCATTCCCATCTGCCCCCAGACTACCTGCTCCTTCTTGTTCCTAATAAGCAGTCTTATAAATGAAAATAATCCCAAAGACGCCACTAAAAATCTCTAGAACTAATACATTTTCTTTTTTCAGGAAAGCTATAGGATACAAAACCAACATACAAAAATCTGTAGTTGTTTTTGGTTTTGATTGTTGTTATAGTAGTGGTGGTGGAGGTGGAGGTGGTAGTGGTGGTGGTGATGGTAGTGGTGGCGTGGTTGTTTTAACTCTATGGAACACAGATAAAAGTGAACTGGCATTCCTTCATCTTGCCTAGCTGTTACATGTTGCCCAAAGTGAAGTAGACATTGGTTATGGTGGCATATAGCAAGGAGAGAATAAATTTTATTTCTTTGTTGGATGCTTAAACATTTAAGTAATCCATTAATTCCCTCACTGTTTCTAGAATTTTCTGAAATTTCCTGCCAAATGGAATATCCAGCTGATGCAATTGTGTATAGAGAAGAAATTGTGCTTTTAAAATAATCAAATTGGCCTAAATTTATTGAGTTCTCAGGATACAATCCCTGCTGGGCAAAAGCTGTGTTTCTTCTAATTTCTCCATCATAATCATGATTTAGAACAATGTATTCTTACCAAGTATGAAAATAACTTTCTTTTCAGTTGGAGTTTACTTTTCAAAATAATTGTACTGATGGAAAAGTCTGTCGAAACTTAATTGTATTTTAATGTTCACCAGAAAAGTTAACACTTAAACTGTTGGAGAACAATTGTATACAAAATAGAAAAATATTCCATTTATATAAAGTCCAAGTTCTCAAATTATCAGAATAGTTTAACTAAAGCTTGATCTTACAGATTTTCATAATCAGCTAAGAATTAAGTAAAATAAGTTTTCTTTCTTTCTAAAAGACTATCATACAGACAGTTTATACAGATAGGTTGGAAATCATATACATATCATTCATATATATATATATATATATAAAATAGGACTTTCAAAGTTTACGGCAGGAAAGATTTCCCCACTTGAAAGGCTTTGCAAGCTAAGCAGTTATCACACATCTAAATACCACCAATTTCCATATCCAAGTCCAGCCAACAGAACTGCTAATGCTAGATGAAACAAGAACACTGCTTTGGAGGTCATTTGAGATTCCTCTATTGAGTACTATCTAGATCTGTATCCCATTTTAATTAAATTATTTTTTTATATGTAATTTCTTGAGTTCTTTTTTTGTTGTTGTTGTTGGTGGTGGTGGTGGTGGTGGTGGGTTTTCGAGACAGGGTTTCTCTGTGTAGCCCTGGCTGTCCTGGAACTCACTCTGTAAACCAGGCTGACCTTGAACTCAGAAATCCGCCTGCCTTTGCCTCCCAAGTGCTGGTATTAAAGGTGTGTGCCACCATGCCCAGCTCTCTTGAGTTCTTTATATATTTTGAATATTAGCCTCTCTATCAGATATGAAGTTGATAAAAAATATTCTCCACTCTGTAGGCTGCTGTTTCATCTTTTTGATGGTGTCCTTTGCCTTGCAGAATCTTTTCAGTTTCATAACGTCCCATTTATCAGATGTTGAACTTAGTGCCTGAGCCATTGATGCTCTATTCAGGAAGTTGTTTTCTGTCCCAGTGAGTTCAAGGCTATTCCTCACTTTCTCTTCTATGAGATTTAGCATACCTGGCTTTACATTGAGGTCTTTGATCCACTTGGATTTGAGTTTTGTGCAGGGTGATAAATATGGATCTATTTGCACTCATCTATATGCAGACTGACAGTTAGACCAGCACCATTTGTTGAAGATTCTCTTCCATTGTATGGTTTTGGCTTCTTTATTGAAAATCAAGTGTTCATAAGTGTGTGAATTTGTGTCTGGATCTTCAATTTTGTTTATTTATTCAGCTATAGGAAGTTCCACTCCTATTAGGGCCACTTATGTATGCTAACTAATCATCTGCAAATAATACTTTGACTTCTCCCTTTCCAATTTGTTTCCCCATGATCTCCTTTAGTTGTCTTAATGCTCTGGCAAAAACTTCAAATACTATATTGAATAAATACAGAGAAAGTGGACAGCCTTGAATTGTCCATGATTTTAGTGGAATTGCTTTGAATTTCTCTCCATTTAATTTTGTGTTGGCTGTAGGCTTACGGTGAATTGACTTTATTATGTTTAGGTATGCCCCTTGGGATGTTTGAGTTTTGTCAAAGGCTTTTTCAGCTTCTAATGCGATGATCATGTTTTGTTTTTCTTTCAGTTTATTTATATGGTGGTGGGTTTTGTATGTTCGACCATCCCTGCATCTCTGGGATGAAGCTTACTTGATCATGTTGAATGATCTTTCTGATGTGTTCTTGGATTTAGTTTGCAAGTATTTTATTGAGTATTTTGCATCTATGTTCATAAAGGAAACTGGTCTCTAACTCTCTTTTTTTCTTTTTTTTTATTATTTTCTTCCTTTACATTTCAAATACTATAATGAAAGTCCCCTATACCCTCCCCCTACCCTGCTCCCCTACCCACCCACTCCCATTTCCTGGCCCTGGCATTCCCCTGTACTGGGGCATATGATCTTCACAAGACCAAGGGCCTCTCCTCCCATTGATGGCCGACTAGGCCATCCTCTGCTACATATGCAACTAGAGACACAGCTCTGGGGGCAGGAGGGTACTGGTTAGTTTATATTGTTGTTCCTCCTATAGGGTTGCAGACCCCTTTAGCTCCTTGAGTGCTTTCTCTAGCTCCTTCATTAAGGGCCCTGTGTTCCATCCAATGGATGACTGTGAGCATCCACTTCTGTATTTCCCAGGCACTGGAAAAGCCTCACAAGAGATACCTCTCTTTATTTATTTCATCTTTATGTGATTTGGGTATCAGATGGATAACTGTGGCCTCATAAAATAAAATAGCTTAAGTTCCTTCTCTATTTTGTTGAGTAATTTAGGAAGTATTAACTTTACTTCTTTTTTGAAAGTCTATCAAAATTCTGTGCTAAAACTATCTGTCCCTGGGTTTGTTTTATTTTATTTCATTTTGTTTTGTTTGTATTAGGGAGACTTTTAATGACTGCTTCTATTTCACTAGGGGTTGAAGGTATATTTAAATTTTGTATAATCTTGATTTAAGTTTGATAAGTGCTACCTATTGAGATTAAGTATTTTAGATTTTTTAATTTGGTGGAATATAGGTTTTAAATATATATATATATATATATATATATATATATATATATATATAGTATTTTCTGGATTTCCTCAGTGTCTCCTTTTATGTCGCCCTTTTGTTTCTGATTTCATTAATTTGGATATTCTCTCGCCATCATTTAGTTAGTTTGGATAATGGTTTATTCGTCTTGTTAATTTTTCTCAAAAAACCAAGTAATTGATTCTTTGTATTGTTCTCTGTTTCTAATATATTGATTTCAGTCCTCAATTTTATTATTTCCTGTCATCTACTCCTCTTGGGTGTATTTACTTCTTTTTGCTCTAGACCTTTCAGGTGTGCTGTGAAGTTGTTAGTGTGAGATCTAATTTCTTTATGAAGGCACATAGTGCTATGAAATTTCCTCTTAGCAATGCTTTCATTGTGTTCTGTAAGTGTGGGTATGTTGTGCCTTCATTTTCATTGAATTCCAGAAAGTCTTTATTTCTGTTGTGACCCACTTTTCATTGAGTAGAGAGTTGTTCAGTTTCCATGAGTTTGTAGGCTTTCTATTGTTTCTAAAGTCCAGCTTTAATCCATGGTAGGATACAAGGGGTATTTCAATTCTCTTGTATCTGTTGAGACTTGCTTTGTATCAGATGAAATGGTCAATTTTGGAGAAATTTCCATGGGAGGCTTAGAAAAACCCATATTCTTTTGGTTTTTGATGGAATGTTCTGTAAATATATTAGGTTCCCTTGGTTTATAACATCTGTTAACTTCATTATATCTCTGTTTAATTTTTGTCTGAATGATCATTAGTGAGAACAGGGTACTGAAGTTTCCCTCTATCAGTGTGTAAGATCAAAATGTGATTTAAGCTATAGTAGTATTTCTTTTACAAAAGTGGGTGCCCTTGTGTTTGGGGAATAGATGTTAGCAATTGAAATGTCATCTTGGTAGATCTTACCTTTGATGAATAGGCAGTGTCCTTCCCCATATCGTTGGATTACTTTGGTTTGAAGTCTATTTTGTTACATATTTAAACAGCTACACCAGCTTCTTTTTTAGGTCCATTTGCTTAGAATAACTTTTCCAACACCTTACCCTTAGATGAAATCTATCCGTGATGTTGAAGTATGTTTCTTGGATGCAACAGAAGGATGGATCCCATATCCTCTCAATTTGTGTCTTTTTACTGGGGAATTGAGACCATTGGTATTGAGAAATATCAATTACCAGTGATTATTATTTACTGTTATTTTGTGGTGGTGGTGGTGGTGGTGGTGTGTGAACGTGTGTGGTGTGTGTGTATTCCTTCTTTTGATTTTCCTGATGTGAGATTATTTCCTGTTTTTGTGGGTATAGTTAACCTTGTTAGTTTGAGTGTTTCTTCTAGTACTTTCTATAGGACTGGGTTTGTGGGTAGATATTGTTTAAATTTAGTTTTATCATTGAATATCTTATCTTCTCCATCTATCGTGATTGAAAATTTTGCTTGGTATAGTAGTCTGGGCTGGTATCTATGGTCTTTTGGAGTCTGCAGCACATCTTCTGGCCTTTAGAGTTTCAGGTGGAATTCTAATAGGTCTGCCTTTACATGTTGCTTTGTCTATTTCCCCTGCAGCTTTACATATTTTTGTTCTGTTCATTTACTGTTTTAATTATTATGTGGAAGGGGGTAATTACTCTTCTGGTTCAATCTATTGGTGTTCTATATACTTCCTATACCTTTGTAGGCATCTCCTTTAAGATAGGAAAACTTTCTTCTATGATTTTATTGAAAACATTTTCTGGCTTTATTCTCTTTTCTTTATTCCTAATTCTTAGGTTGGGTCTCTTCATATTGTCCAAGATTTCCTGGATGGTTTGTGTAAGGAAAATTTTTAGACTTAACATTTTCTTTGAAAATGTTTCTGAAAAGTATCCATTTCTTCTATAGTATCTTCACTGCATGAGGTACTGTCTTCCATCTCTTGTATTCTATTGCTGATGCTTGTATCTGTAGATTTGTTCATGTTCCTAAATGTCTCCTTTCCATAATTTATTCAGTTTGTGTTTCCTTTATTGCTTCTATTCCCATTTTCAATAAATGAGCAAAAAAAAAAAAAAACAAGAAAACTCTATTGAACAGTTTTCTTTTCTTTTCTTTTTTTTTTGTTTGTATTTTCCTACCTTTCTTCGATGGATTTATTCATATCCTCCTATTGATGGTTTTCCTGGATTTCTTTAAAGGATTTATTCATTTCCTTTTAATGGATCTCTATCATCTTCATATACATCATCTTGTGCTTCAGCGATATTGGAATATTCAGGGCCTGCGATGGTAGGACAGTTGGGCTCTGGTAGTGATATGTTACCCTGGCTATTATGGATTGTGTTCTTACACTGGCAACTATGCATCTGGGTTTGGGATGATTATAGGTCTAGGTGCTGATTTCTGGGTTTCTCTTGGTTGGATGGGTGTTTTGTTCCTTAGTTTCTGTTTCCAGTCTGAATTGTCAGAGTGTGTGCTGACTTATGTATTGCCTGTTTTTCTGGCCTGTTTGGCTGGTGTGTTTCCAGGGAATGCTTGCTGGTGTTGGAGGTTAGGGTACAAAGATGACAGGGGGAGATGGTCTGCTTCACTGCCAGGGGTGACCCTCTGGATTGGGTTTGATGAAACAGAGTGGAGAATGTCTGCTGAAATACTGTTTGGTCATCTTCCAGCTGTAGGCTGTTGTTGAGGACATCTGCCTGAGTTGGGGGCTGGAACACAGCAACAAGGGATGGGGAGGTGACATCACTGGAGGATGGTCTATGGGATCCACAGGAGGCATGGAGAGTGTGGAAGGAAGGTTGCACCTACTGTTCTGTTGCAACCCTAGGAGAAACCCTGAGGGGTGACAGAGTGGAAATGTCCCACAAGCAGCCTACCTGGTTTTCTAGAAGGTATGGCCTGTCTAGTCACTTCTTTCTCTCCCGACTTCCCATTATGATGACCAAAGAAAGAAATATTATCCAAAAAACATAATTCTCATCCCTGGGAAATGTGGAGGGTGACATGTTGGATAAATGACAATAGACTAAGGAATGGCAAATAACAGGTGAGAGCACACATAATATCTTAAGATCAGAGCACTTCTAGATAAAACTGGGCAGGGTATAGGAAGAAGAAACTTAAAACATTCCAGGATGTATGTCAGTATTCATATATGAGACAGAGTGATACAGGCATAAGTCTTAGCTAGGTAAGACAAACAGGTTAAGGGGAACAAGAATTGTTTTATCAGAATGTTAACAAGCACAATCTTATGGGTAAGGCAAGAGTCACTATCTACTACAATAAGCATGAAAGAGAAAATACTTGGTCAGGCAGTTCCTTTCTTTGTCCCTGTCTACCTTATTTATAAAACACTCCTATTCCTTCCATGCAAGTGAAACACCTAATTATCAAAATAAAACAATAAAAATATTTTCCTTTAGAATATAGTTCCAGAAATGGTTAAGCATAGATAACAGAAATAACAGAGAATTTAATGGTTAGAAATAAAAACATAAAGAGAGAAAGAGGGAGAACCAACTGGTTAAAGTATGGAGACTTGCTGAGGATTCAGAACAAAAGTACATTTAAAGCACCTCTTTTTAAAAGGTAAAGAACAAGGAGCTGGAGAGATGGCTCAACAATTAAGAGTATATGTGTTTCTTCTAGAGGAGTTGAGTTTGGTTCCCAGAAGCCATATTGGACCGCTCAAAACATAGAAGTCCAGATCCAGGAGACCCAGCACCCTCTGTTGGCCTCCACAGGCATATGCATGCAAATGGCATATATTCACACAGATACACACACACACACACACACACACACACACACACACACACGTACACACATACAAAATTAATAATAATAATTTAATCACAAAAATAGAAATATATCTACCTGAAGATCCAGCTATACCACCCTTGGGAATATACCCCAAAGATGCCCTACCAAGCCATAGGGGCACGTGTTCCACTATGTTCATAGCGGCCTTATTTGTGATAGCCAGAAGCTGGAAACAACCTAGATGTCCCACAACAGAAGAATGGATACAGAAAATGTGGTTCATTTACACAATGGAGTACTACTCCACTATTAAGAATGAGGACATCCTGAGTTTTTCAGGCAAATGGATGGAACTAGAAAATATCATCCTGAGTGAGGTAACTCACTAATGATGAGTGATGTACTGACTAGTGAGTGATGTACTCACTAATCAGTGGATATTAGCCAAAAACAAAACCAAACTATGCAGAATACCCAAAGATACGGTTCACAGAACTCAAAAAGCTCAACAAGCTGAAGTGCCCAAGTGAGGACGCCTCAGTCCCACTTGGGAGAGAGAAGAAAGCAATCACAAGTGGGGAGGGAGGAAGGGACCTGGGAGGGAAAGTGGATGGGGTGGGGGAAGAGTGGGGGGAGGGGAACCTGATCTGGTATTGGGTGAGGGAAAAGAACTGAAGCCCTGAGGGCCAGTAGAAAGAATGGAAATAGGCAACCTTGGGAGATCGGAGGTTGTGGGGACCGCTCCCCCCAGAATGCACCAGAGACCTGGGAGGTCAGAGGCTCACAGGACTTAAAAGGGAAGGACATTCGATGGAATGCCCAACAGTAGGGAGAGGGAACCTACAGTGGCCACCTCCAGCAGGAAGACAAGGCATCAAGTGAAGGATGGGGTTGCCATCCCACAGTCAAACCTCTGACCCATAATTGTTCTTGTCTGAAAGAATTACCTTACACGGATGGAAATGGAGAGGAGCCTGAGGAAAAGAAGGTCTAGCGACAGGCCCAAAGTGGGATCCAGCTCAAGGGAGGTGCCAAGGCCTGACACTATTACTGGGGCTATAGAGTGCTCACAAAAAGGGACCTATCGTGACTGCCCTCTGAAAGACCCAACAAGCAGCTGAAAGAGTCAGATGCAGATATTTGTACCCAATCAATGGACAGAAGCAGCTGACCCCTGTTGTTGAATTAGGGAAAGGCTGAAAGAAGCTGAGGAGAAGGGCAATCCTTTAGGAAGACAAGCAGTCTCAATTAATCTGGACCCCCGAGATCTCTCAAACACTGGACCACCAATCAGATAGCATACAACATCTGATATGAGGCCCCCAATACACGTGCAGTAGAGGCCTTCTGGATATTTGTTCATTCAGAGATGATGCACCTAACCCTCATGAGACTGGAGGCCCCAGGGAGTTTAGAGATAAGGTAGGGATGGGGTTAGGGGCATCCATATGGAGACAGGGTGGGGTAGGGAGGAGGTGTGGCATGTGGAGCAGTCAGAGAGTGGATGGGGGCAGTGAGTGGAATATGGAGTGTAAAAACTAAATTAAAAATAAAATAAAATTTAGAAAAAGAAAAACTCATAAAATAAGAAACAATATATAATATGTCATTTGGATTTTTAAAAAATGTGAAATTATTTTTTTCCCAAAACAAAGGTACCTAAAGTCAGAAAATACTGAGTTCAGATGAAAACTATACTAGCATTAGATGTGCTCCTACAGCAAACTACAGAATTATAAGCTGGAGAACATTTTTTTCTATTACTCAGAGGAGAAAAATATAGGAAACACCAAGTATGAATATTACCCAAATGTCCCCTTGCTCCTTGCATTAAGGAATAATTGGTAGCTTACATTATGCTACTTCCATGACCTGTGGAAGTTCAATGCAGTCTGTTTTAGTTCTTCCCATTGGGTATTTATGCTTTCAGAACATCTCCACCCTAATTTTAATAATTTGTCTTTACACAGAACTCAATCCCTTCCCCATCTCCTATTCGAAAGTTCACTTATTAGGCTAGTATAGTTGAGGTTAGCTCACTCTTACCTTTTCAATGCATTCCTCCATGTTTTTCTTTTCCTACCTGTGCTCCTAACCCTTCAGTATTGCCCATTCATTTAGTCAGTTATTCAGTTGGTAAATATCCATTATCCTGGCCATAAAACAGTGATGCAGATAGCCAACTCATTGGCTTAAGAAAGCTGTCCTTCTAGTGGAGGATCTATAAGACAAATATATAATGCCAGGAAGCATATTAGTCCTCCAAGATTCCATGACACACTACCACAAACAGGGTAGGGGGCTGACCAGAAGCTAAAAATGTGAAATAAAGATGTTCTCAGGTTCATTTTCCCCCTGATAGCACTAAGAAGACATTCATCCTTGCTCCTAGCTTTTGATGATATATCTTGAATCCTTGGCATTTCTTGAATTATGTTAGCAGGACCACTCCCTCCTTATTCTCTGCATACCTCCCCTATATCATGTTTTTCTTGTAAAAACAAGAAACCATTATATTTAAAACTCATCTTATCTTAATCCAGTGTGACCTCAACTTAATTTGATTATATCTGTAATCCAATTTCTAAATGGAGTCACATTCATAGGTGTGAATTCAAGAAGTGAAGAATTTGTCATAGGCTGACATGTGCTCCTCCTTCTCCTCAAAAGTCATATATTTAGCAATTACTATTAATACCCCAGAAAATGACTGTAATTGGATACAGGGTCTTTAAGGAGGTAATTGAGGTTAAGGGAAGCCATTTTAGGAAGCCCTAATATAGTACAAATAATATAGTTCTATGAAGAAGATATTAAGACACAGAGAGAACACGGCAATCTATAAATTAGAAAGAGAAGTTCAAACAATGAACCTCGCTGGTACTTTGACCTAGGGCCTCCTGGTCTCTAGAAGTGTAAGAGAATGAATTGATGTTTAAGCCACTCAGTCTGTGGTATTTGCTATGGCAGCCTTGGAAAACTAATGTCCATCTCAATATACTTTAGGAGGGCCATAATTCAACCCACGCTAGTGATTTAGTGTCAAGAAAACCCATAAAACAAACAGGAGGATAGTAAGAAAGATGGGCAGAAGAAGTGAAGTTTCTATCTCTAATTACAAAAATTTCTTACACAAAATTATCAGTTATGCCATAGAACCTATGGGTGGAGGTGGATCTGCTTTTCTGATTATCAGAAAGATAGTAAAAAATATTTTCTTTTTCTTTATACCTGGTGTGTGTGTGTGTGTGTGTGTGTGTGTGTGGTATTTTCATTATTAATTGTCAGTTGAATATTTAGATTATTTTCACTTCCTTGACATTGTGACAAAAGCATCAAAGACTGGCTGAGCACACGTCTGCGTAGTAGAATGTTTTGTTAAATTGCATGAAGAAGCCTGGTGTGGTGGTATATACCGATAATGCCAGCATGAGAGAGGCTGAAGCAGGAAGATCATAAGTGTGAAGCCCATACAGGCCTCAATATAGCCCATCCAAGAACAACAACAAATAGTCATATGAACAATTATTAAACACTCACTTCCAGACATTGAACCAAACTTTAATTATATGACATCTCTTGATCCCTAAAACAACTATATAACTAATAATACAATAGACTTGAGGACAAAATGGCTAACCTAAATTCAAATAGATAGAGCCTATACCCTCCAAACGCTAAATATATGCCTCAGCCACTGTGATTCACATTACGTTTCACTTTGGTCTAGGTTATAAATGAAGACTTGCTGTGTTGAAATATTCTGGGGGAGGGTGGTCAAAATGTCTTCAAACATAAGAATTTTGTGTAAGTGAAGAACAGATAAGTGTATATTTGTATGTATATGTATATGTGACAGGTATATCACATGCACACATGTACATACATAATACATATATTATTTGTCAAGGATTTCCTTGTTTTTAGATATGAAAAGGGTCAAAGGAAGCACCCAGTATCGAATATTTTGCATCTATTTGTTTTAGTTATGGGGAATAACCTAATAATCCTTGATTTCTCAATGTTTAACTTTCTCCAAAGCTAGTTCCTTTTCCGATGCTTTGCCCTTCTATAAACCAAAGATCCAAAGACCTGTTTGGATCTAGGTTCTCCTTATATACTGATCTGTATGGAAAAGACAGACTACCTCAAAAGAGAGCATTTAAGTAATCAAATCTATGCCCCTAAAAATGAATGTAATTGTTTGCAGTAAATCTTCAACCCAAATATGCCCTGGCAATGAAAACACTATTTAATTAATATGAATACATGCTGTATACCTAGATTGGGCAGATCTACCACTACACTACCATCTTCCACATCTATGAGACTCCTTAGAACTTGTGGCTTCTCCAGGCTATGTGCTTCTGCTCTGCTTTTCTTCTTCTTCCTCCTCCTCTTCTGTGTCCTTTCCCTCTTCCATTTTCTCCTCCTTCTTTCTCCCCACCTTCTGCTCACCTTCCCTTTATCTGCCCAATCATCAGCTCTCCTTTATTTTACAAATTAAGGTGGGACTCAGGTTTATAGGAAATCACCTGAGAGCTGACCCATTCCTTTTTCATGAACCTCTCACAGGAGAACGGAATTAACATCAAATACAATTAGGCCCAGGGCTATCCACAACATGTATTAAATAACATAGACTGAACTAGAAATCCTGAAAATGTAGAGCCCCTGGGGGTTGGGGAGGGCTGGTTATTATGGCACTACTGTGGCAGCTTGGGACAGTCAGGAAACCTGGAAGACCCTGACTTAGCAGGTGTTCCTCAGGAAGCCAAAACTGGATCCTGCCAGAGTAAACTAGTCACTCCAGAAATCAAACCAAACACCACCATACCTAAGACCTGAAAAGTGGTCCAGCTACTGGGAAACGGAGTCTTAATTAAAGCATAGAAAAGGAAAACACAGCTGGGGCCTATCCTGCTGTGAAGTGACAGAACACCAGTCCCAGGACCAAACTAGAGACACAGAGGAGAACCCACCATTCCTAAGCCTTCCCGCTGAGTAACATTTATAGCTGATTCCTTTCTTGCTGTTTGTAGAAAGCCTTTATAGATATCTTGAGAATACACTTGATATAGAAAGAGGCCTGCTGTTTGCTAAGCTATTGATATTTTAGGAGAGTAATTGAACTTCTCAGTACTAACTTGTTTTCTCTATAAGCTAAAATTCCCCCAAAGATTAGTGAGTTTTCAAGGCATACGCAAAAGTAACTGTAAATCTAGTGCCTAACTGGCATTTGTAGTTTTATTAGCCTCTGAGAGAGAGGGAGGCAGCCTAACTCTAAAGTATTCTTCCAGTTTAAATCTGCCCTTCTGTCATCTTACACATAGGTACATCTTGATCTTTTTAAAGAATGAGAACCAAAAAATAGGGATTTTTTTTTTAATTAACAGTTGGTACTTCTCCAAGAGAACTACCATGATCTGCTTGCCTACACTGAAAAGTCGCTTTCACGCCACACTGTTTTTCCCATGTTACTGAAATAATGAGCACCATTAAATAACAGCATTGAAATGAACCACAGTGGCAGCTCATGACCACATTTGATTCAGTGCAAATTACGGCCTCATTCAGAAGGTTGGTGTCCCTTTCTACTGCTCTCTCCACCCTCCTGTACCCACAATGCACTTGCCTTTCAGCAACAGTAGGTTATTAAAGCAGCTGGGAAAAACACAGGTCAGTGCTCCCCCCTAGCAAGCCCTGACAGTAGAAATGAATCAGAGACTCCCAGCTCCCTCATTTTTTCCCCTTAATATCACCCCTACACAGTGGCCAATGTTTTGAATTGCATAGGGCTCCTTAGAGACTATATGTTTCATTTAGATATTCACTATTGGGAGTTTTATCATCTTTGTAAGCATTTTACTAGTGATCTTACAACAGGGAGTTCACTAAATCCCATGATCAGCTGTTACCTTAAGTATCTATTATGTAGTGGGCCCTATGGTATAGGTTACATCCCTATTGATTTGCTCCCTGACCTCTTACAGCTTACCTTTAGTGGGTGATTGGTGACTTAAACAAGCAACTACAACAACATGGGCTATTCAGTGACTATACAAAAGTGTGGCAATAGAAACATGCAGCGTTTTTCCAAACATAGAAAAGGGCTTTTTACAGGATGTATCATCTAAAGTAAGACCTGAAACTTGAATGGAAATCACCAGAGTATACTATAAGCAGAGATAAAGTCTTAAGTCACAGTTTGGGGATATGGGACAAACAATAGATTTCTGTAATTTATAAATGTGCAGTGTGTCTGAACCATGGGGACATACTGCCATGGTTAAAAGGAGCCATGTATTTAGACTTCCTCAAACAGCTCATTCCACTTTCTAGAGCATTTGCATCATCAAACGTCAGTGTCTCATTATCTAAATCCATCAAATGTAGAAACCACCATCCAGTCCTGACCATCCTGAGTGCTTTCTCTAGCCCAATATTTTACAGCAGACTTTTTAAAATATATATTCAGTCTCCCCTCACCAAATAAACCAGCCCCATAAACTTCAAACATGCTCAAATTTCTTGCATTAAAAAAAATTCCTGTCCCATATCCTCCAAGTAAACAATTATTTCCATCTTCTTCACTACAAAACATTTCTAGAGAGTCATGAATATTTGTGACTCTACCTGCACACCTATCATTCTCCAATTCTAACCCAATAACCATATCCCACCTCCACTGGTGGTTTATATTAAAGTCGCCAATGACAGCCATGTTCCTGCACCAAAAAAAGGCAGTTTTCCCTCTTCATCTTCTTTAATGAGTCAAAACAATGAGCATGGTGAGCCAAGCAACTTCTAACATTCTTCCCTTGGCTTTTTATCCACTTTTAGCTTTCTTCTTAACTTTACCTTCATTTTTTCCACCTCCCCTTTTCATAGTAACTCATTCAATGTCTAAGTTCTTCAGTGGTTGGTTTTGGATTCTTTTTTCTCAGTGCAAAATCATTACTCCCTATCTAAAACCACATCACTGACTTCAATTACTACTTTAGGTAAATAATGCAAAAATTTATATCTTCAATCCAAAGAGATCTCCTATGGGTCTTATTGCCATGTACATACAAATTTCCCAACTTTGAATTTCACCTAAATGCTTAAAATGCAGTTCAAACTCCATTTGTTCAAAAGTGAACTCGTATCTATCTGCAACCTTCCTTACATACGTAACTACACACTTAAAAATGTTCAAGTAGTTCCTATTTTGTCAGATGGAATTATCAGTCATCCATTTTCTCAAGCCAGCATCTTTTACATTTTCCCTACAACTTGCTCCTAATTTTTTCCAGACTCCCATGAATTCTACCTTGAGCATG
Organism: Mus pahari; assembly: GCF_900095145.1. Classification (NCBI taxonomy): domain Eukaryota; kingdom Metazoa; phylum Chordata; class Mammalia; order Rodentia; family Muridae; genus Mus; species Mus pahari. The sequence goes on from NC_034613.1 coordinate 79,791,498, forward strand.
CTTCTTGAACTCATACTCTTCATTGCACTCCTTTTTCTTTCTTTCTTTCTTTCTTTCTTTCTTTCTTTCTTTCTTTCTTTCTTTTTTTCTGAGACGGGGGTTTCTCTGTGTAGCCCTGGCTGTCCTGGAACTCACTTTGTAGACCAGGCTGGCCTCGAACTCAGAAATCTGCCTGCCTCTGCCTCCTGAGTGC
>NC_034613.1:79792375-79824748 GCF_900095145.1 Mus pahari
AATGGGCTCTTCCAAGTGAAAAATATGAAAACAGAAAAAAAAAACCTGAAGGAAGTATTTTCAGATAGGTGAGATGGGTCAGTAAGTAAAGGCACCTGCTACCAAACCTGAGAGTCTGAAATCAATCTCCAGAATCCATGTGGTAGGAGAAGAGAAGATTCCTGTAAGTTGTACATGCATAAACATATGCACATTAAACAAATGCAAAAAATCTAAAATAAATTGTATTAATCTGTGGGTTATGTACAGTTTTCTGTAGTTTGTGTCTCTACTCTAGTCTATTAAAATCAACAATAAAGACTTGTCTGAATGTGCCATGGCATCAGATAGTGATCAGCCCTTGGAAAGACCACATCAGTGAAATCACAACCATCTCTAATGCCTCTCTCATGGTCTTTCTGGACATAAAAATGAAAAATAAACTTGGACTCTAATGTGAAAACTAATGAGAAGATTATCTATCAGAATTAAAACTTCTAGTGAGCCTATCAGTCGCTAGCCAGATGAGCCCCACTTACTGCTTTGTCCTGATTACCACTAAACACTAGCATTTAGGAACAGCCAGGTTTAATGGGAAGGTGTGACAAGACAAGACTGAATTTATCTCAGATACAGTCAGGCATCTGTTGTCAATTTCTTTCCCAATCTACCAGTTTCATCAATGTTCAAATAAACTTAAAAGCAAGATGCCTAGAATTTTGGCTTCCACCCAAAAAGCTAGACAACCAGAAATTAATACATATTATCATCACATGAAAATTGTTCTCCTAAGACATTTTAGAGAAATGGTGATTTTTTTTTTTACATCCTTATAACATTTCTGCCAGCACTGTTACTTATAATAACTTCATGGAAGCTTAAATCTATCACATTTCTTTCTTTATAGAAAATGCAGATCTTTCTAACCATTCTGGTTCTTAACATTGTGAAAACATAACATATTGTCTGCCATTCTATAATGCTCTAAGTCACCCTGTATGATTGGAATTTTAAAAAGAAATGCCACCACTTTGCTGATCATTATCATTTTTCTCTTTTGATGGTCCTGGGCAGTGCGTCAGATCACACCTGGGATACACCAAGGCTACTTGCCATTCTTCTAAGAAGATTTCATGATTAGGAGCCAAGGTAACAGACAGCACTGTGACATTGTGGACAATTGAGTTGCTGGATTTTGAGGCAGAATTGAATGTTGATTAGTGTCTGTTTCCTTTTGGGGAGAAGAAAGAGGATGTTAAGGTATTCTTTTTCTTGCTTTTCCCAGATAAATGAGAGAAAAAGGCAGCATGTCATAGCTAACAACTCTCTCTGCTCCATTACTCCTGGCCTAGCATCTGAGAGCAGTAAATGATCTCACTGATTAGAAAATGAATCTTGAAAATTCAAGAGCCGCACAGAATACTGCCCCAGAATTGTACAGGTATTTGAATGAATGCTGGAAAATAAATTTATTTAAAATTACCAATACACTATTATAGATGTATATTTTGGTGCAATGATTACCATTAGTAATATGGTTGGAACATTCTCATAATACTGAATCATTTTGATATTCATGTATGTTTTTGAAAATTATAAATCTATCTCTATTCATGCTGATTAATAGGAATACAGGCCTTTATTATTGAAATATAGATCCCTTTGGAGTTGAGAAAGTTTGTATCTCAGTTGGATAAGAAAGTTTAAGAGAAGTCATAAAATTGAAATAGTGATAGTGATGACTATACTTTCATTTTTATAATATATTGGACATAATAATATGGAAAATTAGTTGCTCCCTGAGTATAAGGTAGACATTTTGTGAGGTACATTAACATCCTCAACCTCCTAGTGCAGCATTTAGCAAATTGTGTCCCCAGGTCAATAAATAGCACTATAATGGTCAGGAACAAAGTTAGAAAATGAAAAATGCATTATCTCCTATGTTCAAAGAAGTTACACTGCCTCATGAAATCTGGCCAATTATTACATAATACAAAACACTGAAGATTATTAATTTGAAACATAAAAGTGTGATACACACAGGTGTGTGTGTGTGTGTGTGTGCATAATGAGGCAAATAATTAGACCAAAAATATTCAACAAGAAATGATCAAAAGTAATAGGTTTTGTTTCTATCTCATCCTTATCAATTGTATCTTTTGGGAAGAAAGATACATGATCCATTTATTCATCAAGATCTCTTCATTCAACGACCCCCCCCCCGAAAACAAAACCAAATCATATACAAACATTTCTTGACAAACACAGCCCATGATGAAATTAAAACACATGCCAAATCATATTTATCTTGTGGCTTACCAATGAGCATTAAATAGTATAAAATAAAGATAAAAAAGAGATTAACTGAATTGGGAAGATACAAGAAAATAAACTTATCAATAAAAGCAAGTTTTGGTAATTTTGATGGCAAGGTGATATGGTAGTCTGAGAAAAGGCCATCCAATAAGGAAACCAAGGCTAGCAATAGAGCTTGCAGATCAAACTCTAATGGAAGAGAAGGCTTTAGAGCCTAGTTTGAATTCCGATCACTTATCAAATGAGGATACTGAGATCCAGAGGATCAGAAAAACTTGTTTAAAAAAAGTCACACTCGATCAGTTACAATGAGTAGACTAGAAGTTCATATTGGTACTTCTTCTCTTTAGTATTAAATAATGACAAGAAAAAGCATAAAGTGAAGATATTGTCCTTACCCATGAAGAAGCTAAGCTATTTTTTCTGATAGTTTAAAATGCTCCTACATCCCATCATCAGCCACCAAACCTAGATACTAATGCTCATGCCAGCAAGATTCTGCTGAAGGGACCCTGATATAGCAGCCTCTTGGGAGGCTATTCCAGTTCCTGGCAAACACAGAAGTGGATGCTCACAGNCAGCTATTGGATGGAACACAGGGTCCCCAATGGAGGAGCTAGAGAAAGTACCCAAGGANCTGAAGGGGGCTGCAACCCTGTAGGTGGAACAACAATATGAACTAACCAGTACCCCCTGAGCTCGTGTCTCTAGCTGCATATGTAGCAGAAGATGGCCTAATCAGCCATCATTGGGAAGAGAGGCCCCTTGGTCTTGTAAACTTTATATGACCCAGCACAGGGCAAGGCCTGGGCCAAGTAGTGGGAGTGGGTGGGTAGGGGAGCAGAGGTGGAGGGAGGGGTATAGGAAACTTTTGGGATAACATTTGAAATGTAAATAAAGAAAATAATAAAAAATAAAAAAAAAAAATTAAAAAAATGCTTTGACTTCTTCAAAGGTGCCATCTTATACCAGGCAAAGTCAAAATTTTGTTATTTTAACATATCCCTATTTACTTGTAATTTTAAAATGCAATTATAATGTATTAGTAAATTTCCTAAAATGAACTCAACATGCTATGCCTAAACTCATTCCATCCCTTCTTTGCTGTACTATGTATTGAGCCCAGAAAAAAAAAAAACAATGGTCTTCAAAGAACATAGCTAGCAGATTATATTATTTAATACTCCTGATAGATAGTCATTTTTTTTAACTAGTGGCATCTGGCCAAGATTTCAGGTCTCAAAGAGTATCTCAACTGTGTTCAATCATTGCATCTCCCTCTATTAAAAAAGGCATATTGAGATTTCTAGAACCCACAGCAATCAATCTGCTTGATTAATGAGATTTTTTTTTTAAAGCTTTTTGTTTTCCTGGCACTGGCTCTCAAAAAAAAATGAGATGCTCATTTATTTCCTCCTCCATTTGTGGTTGCTAGGAAAGTGAGAGATTTGATGATAAATATTTATTATCTTCCAATTCCTGTCTCCCTTATGGTGGGGTTATTGCTTTATTCAGTTCCAGAGCTAAGGAAAATGTATGCCATGTCATAAATAATAAACAAAGCTGTAGTGTGTGTGCAATAATGAATTAAGCTCATCCCAGTCCATCTGTGCATCACCATTCACAGGCATCTTGTCAAGTGAAGGTTCTGCACAATCCACAGGTCCTCCATCCCCTCATTATGTAAGTAATTTGTGGGATGAGGCGAGGTAAGTCATAAAACACTATTATACAAAGTGAGTAACCTCTTTGCCCAAAGAATCGGCTGGTGGAGAAATAAAATTCTAGCTTTTGTTGCTTCAGGTTTAAGGGGGAGGGGACAAGAATAGAAAAATCCACAAGGCTCAATTGATCTTCGTGAATCAAACAGAGGAGTCTCCCGTATAAATTAAGCCGCTGAGGAAGAGTGCAAATCATTCTGGACTTGTTCACTTTTCCATTTCTTCATTAATTTAGAATGACTTTCTCAGCGTGCTAGCAAGTCATTTCCAAGTACCCTCTGTAAAAGATTTCAGTTGCAGCATTTCTCTTTTTTTTATTATTTTTTTCACTTTACATTCCGATCACAGCCACCCTCCCTCCTCTCTTCCCAGTCCCAACCCTACAAATCTCTCCCTCATCGCCCCTACCATCTCTCCTCAGAGAAGGGGAGGACCTGGGTACCACCCAACCCTGGGGCACCCAGTCTTAGCAGGTCTAGGCACATCCTCTCCCACTGAGGCCCATCTGAGCAGTCCAAGTATGGAGGAAGGGGATCCAATGGCAGTCCCTGCTCCACTGGCCAGGGAACCCACATGAACACCAAGCTATACATTTGCTACAGATGTATAAGGGGTCTATGTCCAGCTCCTGTATGCTCCTTGGTTGGTGTCCCAGGCTCTGTGGTCCCAGGTCAGTTGATTTGTGGGGGCTCCCATGGTGTCTTTGACCCCCTACAAATATCAACTTGCTTACCTCTATTCCCAACTCTTCCACAAGACTCCCCTGGCTTCTCCCGATGCCTGGCCATGAGTCTTCCCACTGATGCAACCATGTTAGGCTCCTATCTGCAAGCACAGCAGAGTGTCATTAATAGTGTCAGGGGTTGGCTCTCTCAAGTTGGGATAGACATTGGTTGGAAGTTCCCCCAGTCCCTTCATCTTAATCCCCGCACATCTTACAGGCAAGACAAATTCTGGGTTGAAGGTCTTTTGTGGGTGGATTGATGTCTTCCTCCTTCCCCTGGAAGTCTTGCCTGATCACAGCATTTCTACTATCTCCATCTATTAAATCATCCCCAGGTAAACAGCACTGTAAGGTTCACTGTTATCTTTTACTCAAAATTCTCCACACTTCCTTACCTATCCTTAGTGCAACACATGCCCAGATCAGTACTTCTGATTCTGATTCAGTTGATCTGAGGTGAGGCCTGCAATTTGCCATTCCTAGCAAGCCCCAAGCAATGCCAATGCTAGCTAGTATCTACAGGCTTCCTTCTGAGAAGGAACATCTTCAGGAAGCCATCTCCCTACCCTGGAAATTTCAACTCATCATACAAAAAATAATAGATAAAGACACCTATATAAACAAGATAACATTTAAAAATATTTTACATAGATGAACTGGATCATGCCTCTCAGTATTTCTTTTTTCCTTATATTACAACAGCCCGTGACACCCCCTGCCCATGGTCGGGGAAGTAGCGCAAACTAATAAATACTGAAGTGTTCTCATTAGTGGTATTGCTATAAGAGGGTTCTTCTAGTGCTCATTTTCAGAATGAGATCTTTTCTCCTAGTTGATAAGATCCCTAAGCAACAAGAATCATTTACTAGTCCCTTACAAGCTGTCAAAAAACAATCCTATCAACATTTCTGAATACCTACTATAAGACTGATGCTGTGTTGAGCCTCAAAGCTGCTTTAAAAAATAAGAAAAAAACTAACATATTCTCAAGGAGTTTAATAGAAAGGGTAATGTTCTCCCTCAATCACTTAAACATAGCATATTTTAGAAAGCTAAATAAATCCAACACTGGGCAGGTATGATTATTTTGCAATTTAAAGAATAATTTTCAATTTCAATCCTTTAAGTTCAAATCATTTCCTATGTCCATACATGTTTTTAAATTCTTTTGAATCTGAAAAAAACTTCAAGGACAACAACTATTTTGTGAATCCAATTCTTCCATCTGTCTATTATAGAGAAATAAATGACAGCAAATCAAATGATCACATAGAAACAAATGAGGAAAATGAAAATAACAAAAACCGTATTCTTAATTCTTGAGAACATTTGACAGCTGTAATATAGATGCAATCTATACCACTGGAGTGGAAAACTTCCATAAACAATCTATCTAGAAAGATAGTTTCTTTCACTTGTCACTTAGCAGTCCAGTTACACAAGGTTAAAAAATATAATTTCCATATTCCTTATCTAAGGGGACTCAATCAAGCAAGATTCCTTTTAACTTTCATTGGGAAAAAAATGAACAGATGTTAAAAACATCTGCCCTACTTCAAAATAATAATAATAAATATCACTATGGTAGCAAAGGCAGATCTATGAACTCACTCTATGAGGCTTTAGTCTCAACAAAAAAGTGTCTTAAAGGTAGTTGCTGTGGTGAAAATATCAAGAACGATAGAGCCCAACATTTTAATTATCAACCTGAAAACATAGCTATTGGTCTTTTACACCCATCCCACAACATTAGCACTGATATTCCAACTGAAACTTTCTTGATGCCTTTTGGGGAACTTAAAAAAAAAAAGCCTGAATACTTGACATTTTTGGTGCAGCAACAGTGACATCCAGTGGGTACCAAGATTACCCCGAAATTCTCTGTAAACTCAGTAGAAAGTTAGGATATTTCCACAACTGTTGCTGGCTACCATAGCCATGCCATAAGATAATCATACATTTTTAACTCCCTTGAGATAACAATCTATTTTGTTATTGCAGAAGTTAATAGACCAAACAAAACTTGCAACTTATCAAATTATCCAAGATGTTGCTATAGTTTCTTCCAGAGTCAATGTTGCTTATTCTAACAAATAAATAATAAACTCAGAAAGTTTTTATTTTATAGGCAATATTCTTTAAATATTTGCTTTGTTTCTCAACGAGTTATTGAATTTGTACCATTTGATCATCTGAAGTATTTCCAATTATCAAAAGCTTCCTAAAGTTTAAGGAAAGAACCTCCAATGTCCAATGTTAGGTCTTTCAGTGTATATTTTTATTATGCATATATGTACAAATGTATGTATAAGTATATATTTGCATGTATATTAAATACGTTTTAAATATATAGAGAAATAAGAATAAATACATATAGAATAAGTTTTCATTTTGCATTGGGTTAGTAGTTAATAAAGTTATGTAAAACAAATACAATGTTCATGGATTTTCAAATCTTCTTTTAGTCATCTGTTTCTATCACTACTTCAAGCTATTGCTCCCATTTCAGTATTAAGCCTCTAAATATATTTCAATATAATTTCTAGGAAAATAGAAGTTTAAATGCTTTGGAAAAAATAATTGTTTCCCATATATGACATTCTCAGGCTTATTGGGGAGAGGCTGCATAGACCCTGTGAAGCTATCAGAAGAGCCATGGATATCAAAGAAATTCTTTGGAGGGCAGAATTCGATCTTAAGGTGGTTTGTGGAAGAAATACTGTTGCTGTACCCAAAATGCCAAATGTAAAATATCGGACTTTCTTTTTTCAGAAAGTTCACTTCATTAGCCCAAATGAGCTCACATTTTGTTGGGGACCTAAGACTCTGACACAAAGTAAAAAAATACTCAGTACTTTATCTGGACATACTTCAAAAAAAAAGCAATCCATTAAAGATCAGATTTCCCATATAGAAAAAAAGAAAAGAAAATTGAACTGTATCAAAATTAGTAGAAAGGTCCAAATTTCTGGGCTCTGCTATTAGTGCAACAGTCATTAAAAGGCATTAGGATAGGCCCATTAAGAGTTTTTTTTTCTAAAGAAACTAAATGGCAGTGTAAGGTACACATGTAACCAAAGGTAAATAAACTAAAAACTTCATGCAAACATTAAACAAAACGAGAGTCACTCCTAAGATATTTACTCTTCTGAGCTCACCCTTCGCAGTATGATAGCTACCAGCTATGTAGCATGGGAAATATTGTCGTTCTGGACTAATGTGTTTTAAGTATAAACTATATAGGACAAAGAATTTAAAATAACTCATTACTAAATGATATAGTAAAATAAAGGCCATATATAACAAGCCTGCAGCTAATGTTACATTCACTGAGAAAATGATGAAAGCTTGAGCCAAAACTAGGCAAAAATGTCCTGCTCATCACTTCTGTTCAATATAGTATAAGAGGTCAAGAGGGGGCAATTACACACACACAAAGAAAAAAATGAAAGGAAGAAGAAAACCTATCCCTGCATACAGATGACATGATTTTTATATGAAGAAAACACCTAATGTCTTTGCTAAACAAAAAAAAATTGCCAAAAATAATAAATCCAATAAGGTAGCAGAGTACTAAAACCAGTCAGTACTCAATCTATGTACTAACAGTTAACCACATAAAAAAATAAGCAACACACATGCAAACAAACAAAACTCTCTTTTGCCAGGTGGGGTGGTACATGCCTTTAGTCCCAGCACTTAGGAGACAGAAGTAGGTGATCTCTGAGTTCTAGGCTAGCATAGTCTATAGAATAAGTTCTGGAAGAGCCAAAGCTATATAGAGAAAGCTCATCTCAAAATACAAAAAAATTTAAATAGGTAAATAGATGGATGGATAGATAGGTAGATGGATTGATTCATACATACATACATACATTAGTATCTGGCAGGAGGTGGCATACCTAGAACATGTCAGAGACCCAGGCATGGATGGGAGAAGGTCCAGGAAGTCTATGGGGATGATTCCAGTTGAGACTCCTAGCAGTGGGAGATATGGAGCCTAAAGTGGCCACATTCTGTAGCCACCAGAACTCCAAGTTGAGGGATAAGTAAGGTAACCCATCCACAAAACCTTTGACTCAAAATGTGCCTATAAGTAGTTCAGGGACAAAGATGGAGCAGGATCTGAGGGAATAGCCAACCAATAACTGCCCTAACATGAAACTCATCCCATGGGCAAGCACCTATCCCTAACACTATTAATAATACTGTGTTTTACTTACAGAAAGAGCCTCTGAGAAGCAGCATCTAGCAGCTGATGGAAAAAGATGCAGAGATCCACAGCCAAACAGATGGAACTCCGAAAGTCTTGAGAAAGAGTTGGGAGAATAATTGAGAACCCTGGAGGGGATAAGAACTCCACAAGAAGACCAACAGAGTCAACTAACCTGGACCCTTGGGGGCTACCAGAGGCTGAACCACCAACCAAAGACCATACATGGGCTAGATCTAGACTCTCCACACATATGTAGCATATGTGTAGCTTAGTCTTCATGTAGGTACCCCAACAACAGGAGCAGTGGCTGTCCCTGACTCTGTTGCATGCCTGAGGATCTGATTCCCCTAAGTGCACTATCTTTTCTGGCCTCCATGGGAGAGGATGCACATGCAGTGACTTGATGTACCAGGGTGAGTTGATAACCAGGGAGTGGGGGGCACAGTCACTCTTCTCAGAAGAGAACGTGCAAGGGGAGGGGAAGGGCTGTATAAAGGAGGACCTGGAGGGGACCTGTGATCAAGATTTTTAAATAAATAAATTAATAAATAAATGGAAAAGAAAAAATTTTAAATAGATAGATGAATAAATAAATAAATCATAGGAAACAATGGGTATAATTCTAAAAAAAAACAAACTTGGGAATAATCACAAAATGAGGGTTTGTAAGATAGCTCAATGCATAAAGGCATGTGCCACCAACTCTGATGACCTGAGTTTGATATCCAAGGTACACATGGCAAAAGTAGAGAAATGACTCTCACAATGTCTCTTCTGACATGTGTGTATGTGTAGTGTGTATATACATATAATGTGTAAAAAGTAATTAATTTTAAGTAAAGGATCTATACACTTTAAACTATAAACCACTGAAGAAAAGGTGAGAAAAGCAAAGTATGTGGGAATATATCCCACACTCATGGACTAAACAGATGTTACTTAAATGTCCGTACTACCTAAGGCAATCTATAGATTTAGTGTGATTCCTACTAAGATTAAACATCTAAAAGAGAGAGAAAGTATGGTAAGAAAAAATTGTACCCAAAAATCATGACTTAAACTCAAACTCATACAGTAACTGCTTTCAAGGAAGAATTGGCAAAGGAATTATAACACATTGTCCACAAGACCATTGAGGAAAGACAAGACACTTGAACACACTTAAGACAAATTGGATGGAATAAACAAGGTACAAAGAACACAAATATCATATGAACTCACTCACATGTAGAAGCTAAAAAAAAATCTTATAAACATACTGTAAAATGATGGTTACCTAAAGGCATGGGTGAAATGGCTAGTAGAGAGATGTCAGTCACAGGTTAAAATTTTCCAGTTAAAAAGAAGGAATAAGTTCAGGATATATGTTGTACAATATGATGGTTACAGTTAATAATATATTGCATATTTGAAAATGATAAGAAAATGAGCTATAAGGTGTTTTTAACCACAAAAATAACAACTATGTGAGAAAATGCATATGCTAATTACCTGGAGTTAGTCATTTAAGTATGCATACATACTTCCAAAGATGATGTTGTACACAGTAAATAGATACAACTTTATGTCAATATAAAAATGAAAAAGATGCAAAAACAATTAATATACCAATTACATCATACAATGACAGCATTTCAGATGAACTTGGTTAAATAAAATACATTATAAACATAATTTCAGAGGCTGGGGGTGCATCTCAGTGGTAGAGCACTTTCCCAGCACATTTAAGACCAGCATGTTCACTACCCAGCATGGAAGGAAATTATGTTGTATATTTACTCTCATTTAAATGTGGTTACTAAAATGGTTTAAGTGCAATTGTGCTTGCGATGTATTATACCTCTATTAGACAGCATTGCTCAAAGTAATATGCAAGGATGAATACATATTAGCTCATATAAAAATCTTCACAGATAATTAATATACCATTACCATCTAATATATTTATCTACTCCTCACCTGCTCTGGGAATGCTTATTGCTTTTGAAATTTGCATGTATTATTTAAGTATATTTAAAATTGAAATTAGTGAATACAGTTTCAAAAAATATCCATTGGCTGTATAGGTTAGAAATAGAGAGGCATAGTTCAATGGTTAGACTTATAGATCTTGAAGCAAAAGTAACCAATATCAAATTCTAGGCCTCCCTTTTACTAGTTGGGCAATGGCAAAGAAGTTATTCAAGCCTTTTGTGTCTGTTTCCTCAAATAAAAAATGGAAATAACAATTGAATAAGTGAATGCATTGAGGATTACTACTTAAGTAACTCATGACAAAAGCTGTCAATTACAAAGCACTATTATTAAGTATACATCTGGTTTATTCTTTATTGACAGCTTAAAGACAATGAACATGCAATGCCTCCAAATATTCTGGGAACTTTAAGAAGCATTGAATATATGCATGCCTTTAATTTTTATTGCACTCTTAAAATTACATAATTTATGTAATATGCTTTCCTGGGGAAGTAAATTACTTGCTATGTTGGTTAAATCCGTAATGTATTCTTTGATTTTTTTTCTATGAAATCACCTTTTCCTTTACTGCTCTCTTAAACAGCCATGTTTTCCCTTCTCACTCCTCATACTTTAAAGCTCATCCATTTAAACCTTTCATTCTTATATATGGGTCTAGAAAGCACTTTCTACCTATTTTTCTTCTAATCACAAACATTACTCCTTCCTAATCACATCTACCCCTTTTCAGTTCTGTCTTTCACAAATTTCTCCATCCACTTCAGCCTGCCTTGTTCACCTCCCCAAATCCTCATAGTTTTCATTCATTCAATTAATTTTATTGCCTACTTACATTAGAATCAAGAGCTGAAATACCCAGAAAAAATGAGACAAGATGATCATCAGAAGATGGAAAGATCTCCCATGCTAAGTATCAGTAGGATTAATATAGTAAAAATGGACATTCTACCAAAAGCATTCTACATATTCAATGCAATCCTCATCAAAATTCCAACATGGTCCTTCACAAAAATTGAAAGGACAATTTTCACCTTCATATGGAAACACACACACGAATGCACACATGTATGTGTATGCACATGTGTGTGTGTGTGTGCGCACACACACACACACAGAGAGAGAGAGAGAGAGAGAGAGAGAGAGAGAGAGAGAGAGAGAGAATATCCAAACTTCAATAATAATTGAACTGCTGAAGGCAGTACCATCCCTGACCTTAAATTATACTGCAGATTCATTGTAATAAAAACTGCATGCTATTGAGAGAGAAACAGACATGTTAATCAATGGAATAAAATTGATGACCCAGATGTTAAGTCTGCACACCTAATTGTCACCTAATTTTTGATAAATAAGCTAGAAATACACACTTGAAAGAAGAGAGACTCTTCAACAAATGGTACTGGTCAAAATTATTGTCTACATATAGAAGAATACAAATATACCATACTTGTTACCCTCCACAAAACTCAACTCCAAATAGATCAAAAACCTCAAAGGTAAGATATACTGATTTTACAGAAATTATAGGAGAGAAAGTTGGGAATAGCCTTGAACTTGTGGATATAGGAAAAGACTTTCTGAACAGAACATTGCAACACAGACACTAAAATCAACAATTGATAAATGGGATCTCATGAAACTGGGAAGTTTCTGTATGGCTAAGGACACTATCATTCAGACAAAGCAACAACCTGTAGAGTGGAAAATGCTAATAACCTACAGAGTGCTAATGCCACGGCCCAGGCTCAGTTGCCCCCCCCTCAATCCGTGGGAATCAGGGTCTCAGACAGATGGGCATATAGTTGGTGAGAATTAGGCGGTGACAGACTCGACACAAGGGAATGTGGATCTGAATGTAATATCAAATTGAGCATAAACTTTTTATACAGAAGAAAATAGGGAAGTTAGGTGACACATCAGCAAGGTACAGTGAGGTTACCTGATGCTTAATGACTCTTACACAAAACAGAGGAATATAAACACAAAGACTGGCAGGAACTAGGCAATAAAACAACTGAGACAAAGTCAGCTCTATCTAATGTCAGCTATACTCTCAGAAGCCAGGTGGGAGGTCTTTACACTCCCGGGGCAAGGGCTTTCACACCCAAGTCATGGTTCTAATTAGTGTGTTCCGCTCTAGCTAACATTCTCATGAATAATGCAATACTCTAAAACCACAGCCCGTTCTACTTCCTAAACCATTTATTCCTGTATATGGGAGCGACTTGGCTTTTATTCTAAGTGATAGTGTTGGGGGACTTTTCTAAAAATAAGTAATGTAGTTTGCCATACATAACTATAATAAGAACTCGAAACTTACTTTGCTAAGCTTGCCCTGAGATTTCTAACTCTATGTAATAGATAGAAATGCCTGATTTTTTAAATTTTTTATTATTATTATTTTCTTTATTTACATTTCAAATGCTATCCTGAAAGTTCCCTATACCCCCCCGCCCCTGCTCCCCTACCCACCCACTCCCACTTCTTGGCCCAGACCTTCCCTTGTGCTGAGTCATATAAAGTTTGCAAGACCAAGGGGCCTCTATTCCCAGTGATGGCCGATTAGGCCATCTTCTGCTACATATGCAGCTAGAGACACAAGCTCAGCTCAGGGGGTACTGGTTAGTTCATATTGTTGTTGCACCTACAGGGTTGCAGCCCCCTTCAGCTCCTTGGGTACTTTCTCTAGCTCCTCCATTGGGGGGACCCTGTGTTCCATCCAATAGCTGGCTATGAGCATCCACTTCTATGTTTGCCAGGCACTGGCATAGCCTCACAAGAGGCCACTATAACAGGGTCCCTTCAGCAGAATCTTGCTGGAAATGCCTGATTTTTTTCACTGTCTCTCTTACAATACTAGAGGCAATTCTGAATACCACTGAATAGGCAACATTCTTACTGAATTCCAAGCCCAGGGTTGGCTCAAAGACTACCTAGGGCATTGGTGAAGGCCAGGAAGCAAAGTTCGATTTTGCTTAGGTATTTGGCAAGTCATTGCTTGGGGGCATCTATAATAAAACAATACTGAAAGTAAGCACACAGATCCATTCACAAGGACAAAATTGGAGCATATGTGCTATGGGATGCCACAGTTCCAGGATACTAAGTTTCTGTGAAACTTTTCACCTCGGGACTGCTTCCAGGTTTCTAAACCTGTCAAGCAAGTCACTACTGGAGTGGATGTAGCATGCTAATATCCAAAATATATTTAAAAAATAAAAAACTATATATCAAGAAAAAAATCCATTAAAAATTGGTGTAAATCTAAACAGAATTTTCAAAAGAGAAAACTCAAGGGGCTGAAATGTTCAACATCTTTAGTCATCAGGGAAATGCAAATTGAAATTATGAGACTTCATCTTATACCCATCAGAATGGGTAAGATTAACTCAACAAATGACAGTTCATGCTGGTGAGAATATAGAATAAGGGGAGCACTCAATTGCAGGTGGGAGTGCAAACTTGTACAGCCATTATGAAAATTAGTGTGGTTGTTTCTCAGGAAGATGGGAATTGATTTACCTGTAGGCTCATATTTTTCAAAACATACTTTAATAAGTGTACTTAAATGCTTTACCCTCCCGTCTAGCCCACCACCCACTAGATGTAGTAGAAAAGAAAGGTGAATAGGACACAGGAGGATATTGACATGTTTAGAAATAGTTCTTTGGAGTGAATCCAATCTGCATTGTCAGGATATCAGTGGTTCAGTTCACAAATTGGCAGCAGTAATTCAATCCACTGGTAAACACCATTAATGAAACAGCAATGATAGTTCCATCCAGAAGAAACTGCAAGGCATTTGCCAATCAGCTTGATTCCTCAGAAGTGGCAAAAAGCTGCTGAAACACCACCAGAAGTTCTTTGGTGCATTTCTCTCTAAAAAGTCATGACAAATGATGATCAGCAAAGAGTGGCAAGGTGAACCAATGCCATACAGCATTGTCTATTGTCTATGGGGTTGTATGTATACACTTTCCAAACATCACATGTTCACTTAAGCATCTGCTCTAGCAAAACTTCACATGTCCTTTATCCAGTCATCTTCTAGAAAAACACCATATGTCTGTTCTCAGCAAACAATCCTCCCATTTGTCTTCTTCAGCAAAAGCATCCTCTCATAAGACAGTTTCCAGAAAAACATCACATGATACAACCAAGTCTCCAAAGAAACCAGAAATTTCCACTTCATCTGCCTCAAGATCCACCTACAATTTTCAGGTATATACCCAAAGAACACTTCATCCTACTACGTAGATAGTTTCTCAATCATATTTATTGCTGATCTATTCATAACAGCCAGAAACTGAAAATAATCTAGCTGCCCCTCAACTAAATAATGGATAAAGAAATTGTTTAAAAAGGGAAATCACAAAACTTTCAGCTAAATGAATAAACTAGAAAAAAATCATCCTCATCCAGGAGCTGTTGTCAATGATAAGCAAGCTACAATCTGTAGAACCAAAGACAGTAGGTATAAAATACTGCATTAGCTGGGGGAGGGGAGGGGTTAATCTGCCTAGGAACGGAAAATAGAACAGTTAGTTATGGATGGACAAAGAGGGGAGACTGGTTCGGTGGACCAAACAGGGAATATAAGAAGAGGATGGTGATGGAGGTAATAAGGGGAGGGACAGTTAAAATCAAGGGATATTTGAAGTGTAGTATAGAAACCTAATATAGTAGAAACTTCCTAGAATATGTATATGAATGTATTCTAAATTTAATTACCAAATAACGAGACAGAACCTTAACTTGACATCTCTCTTCACCAAATGAAGCTTCCAGAACTGGAAATTGGCTACAACTAGTTGAGGACTACTTTGGCCAAAGAGGTCTCATGGGAACCTCTGAAAAGCCCAGGGTGTTGCCAAAACTATAGGTAGCTTTCCACAAATTGTCACCAAGGCTCTTTTGCTGAAGATAACACCTACACAACTCAATAAACAAGGAGAAGTATAGCTGGTGCCTACCTAGAGCCTTCATACCTATGGACTAGTGTTCATGACACTGGGAAGTACTCTGCACATTACCAAAGAAGAAGAGTAAACACCAAACTATTTATAAATCCTTCGATCAAAAATGATGTCCTGCCTGAAATGTCTGCTAGTGCAGTGATGGCACAAATCTTGTGGAAGTAACCAACCATTATTATCTGGTGTGATATAAGGCCTATTCCACAAGATGGGATCTATACCCAATAGAACTCTGTGGAAGAAGTGGCTGAATGTAAGATGGGGCTGGATAGATGGCTCCATGGTTTAGAGCCCTGGATGATCTAGAGGATCCAGGTTTGATCTCCAGCACCTACATCATGGTTTACAACCATCTGTAATTTCAGTTCAAGAGGATCTGATGGCCTCTGTGGG
Organism: Mus pahari; assembly: GCF_900095145.1. NCBI lineage: Eukaryota > Metazoa > Chordata > Mammalia > Rodentia > Muridae > Mus > Mus pahari. The sequence goes on from NC_034613.1 coordinate 79,808,681, forward strand.
TACTGCATGCAAGTGGTCCACAGATGTACATGCATGCAAAACACTCATAAATATAAAAATAAACAAATTTTTTTAAAAAGAGTATAAGAACCAGAAGGAATATAAACAAGGGAACAAAAACGTCTAAACACAACAGTACCAATGCACATATGATCTCACAGAGTGTGTGACATCATGCACAGGTCCTGTATGAAGTTGCATCAGATAGGGTCCTAAAGCAAATGGGAAAGTGGATATATGACCCCCATCCTTAACCCAGAAGCTATATTCAGCTGATAACCACTTGCAAATGAAAAATTAGTTTTCTCCAAGGAAGTCTCATTGGGAAAGCTAGCTACTCTTAAGAGTAGATCCCATGCCCAGAAGTACATGACCAACAGAAAATTAACTCACTGGCATCTTTGGAAGTTCTTTCTCTTTTAGTGTTGTGTCAGGACTTTTGTTTTTAACTTTACAGGTCCTTTGCATATTCTGGCTTCCAGTGTTGTGTTTTTATGGGATTCCTATGTGTGCAAATGTAAATGTCTCTGTGTTTTCCTTCTGCTATTTTCTTTCTGCTTCTTTGTTTTGCCCTATTCAGAATCATTTATTTTTATCTAATTTTATTTTATTATTACCTTTTAGATGCTTATTTGTTTTCTAATGAAAGACAGAAAAGGGATGGGGTAGATCTGAATGAGAGGGGAGATGGAGAGAAACTGGGAGTCAGGGGAGGGGAAAACATAATTATGATATAGTGTACAGAAAAAATCTATTTTCAGTAAAATAATTTTTTGAAAAAATGTCATCATAGAAATGAGTGTCATGAGCTATAACCCAGAGAAGTAGGGAATTCACTTAGTCAACTGCTTGTGTTTTGATTCAAACTACTAAGTATGTCCTTCATGCCATTAATAACCACTTAAGCATTAATCACACTTCTAAGCTTATAATGAGGCTATAACTGCTGGTTGAACAAATAAATATAAGTAATTTTTGGTCATTTTGATCCCATCTTTCTTTCACATTCTCTACCACTTTGGCCTCCCAAGATCCAATTTTTGCCCTTCATCATTACATGGAATAGAGAGAAAAAAACGTATTTATAAGGCATAAGCTAAACTCAAGCTCACAAACCTATTGTGATAATTTACTGTTAATTTTCAACTTGAAAAGCTCTAGAGTCAATCAACTAGAAGACAAGCTCCCTCTGCACACATAGCTACGAAGTACTATCTAGGTCAGGATAGCCTATGGGCATGCTTGTGGGGCTTTGATTGTGCTGGAGACTCACCAAATGTGAGTAACATCATTCTCTAGCTGAGATTCTGGTCTTTGTAAGTGGAGCAAGGGAACTATGGAGCAGCATGCATTTTTCACTCTCTGCTTCTTGATATGAACAGTTGCTTCAAGCTCTTGCTGCCTTAATTTGCTCACCATAATAGACTGTATTCTTTTTAAAAATGTTTATTGAAAGTAAAGGTTTTCTTTGTTTGTTTTTTGGTTTTTGGTTTTTTTTTTTTTTTTTGTTTTTTTTTTTTTTTTTTTTTTTTTTTTTTTTTTTTTTTTTTTTTTTTTTTTTTTTGGTTTTTCGAGACAGGGTTTCTCTGTATAGCTCTGGCTGTCCTGGAACTCACTCTGTAGACCAGGCTGGCCTCAAACTCAGAAATCCACCTGCCTCTGCCTCCCGAGTGCTGGGATTAAAGGCGTGCGCCACCATGCCCGGCCAAAATAAAATAAACCAAAAAAGAAATAAAAGTCATGAGAAATGCACATATACGCCAACACACATAAAAGACTGGTGCACATATGAATTCACAAAGATTTTATATATATATATATATATATATATATATATATTTTTTTCTATATAAATTTTATATATATATATATATATATATATATATATATATGTGTGTGTGTGTGTGTGTGTGTGTGTGTGTGTACATATATGTATATATGTGAGCTGAAATAAACTCTCCCTTGAGTAATTTCTTTTGTAGGGATACTTTATTGAAGGAGAAGAATCTAAGACACCTATCAACCACATAGTTATGAGGCAAAGAGTCATGCATGCAAGCATCAAGAAACTGATTCAATGATCTTCAAGTCTTTAAGACTTAGCAACTGTCTCCAATGTGTTCATACCTGTTCTAAAAAAAGCAAATGTAGTTGAAAAGCACAAATGCAGTCATTATTAACATTCTCATATAGATTCTCTCTCTCCTCTCTCTCTCTCTCTCTCTCTCTCTCTCTCTCACACACACACACACACACACACACACACACACACATATGCACATTTTTTTTCTAAAATAAGGTCATTTAAAAATCTAATAACTAGAAGCTGGAGAGATAGCTCAACAATTAAGAACATGAGCTGCTGCTCTTCCAGAGAATCCAGGTTCAACTCCCAGCACTAGTATGACAACCCACAACTGTATCCCCAGTTCCAAGGGATCTAATTCCCTCTCCTGACAAGATACCCACACACATACGCATTCAGACAAAATACCCACACATATAAAATAATCAAAAGATCCCACAAGTCTGCCTGTCTCCCAGGAGATCTGCTCTAACCTCAGACACACAGGTGAGACCACTCACTCCCAACCCCTGCCCCAATATCCCTACCTGCTGGGACCCTAGAAAGTCCAGTCCCCTCCTGTCAGAGTTCCATCATCATTTTGGTTGGCACCTACATCTGTAGTCCAGGATCAGCATACCAAGACCCACGCCATAGCTCGGCCTGCCTTTCAGGAGGCCTGCTCCAGCCCAGAAAACTCAGGCCAGTCAATTCCAGAAACAACCATATGGTGAAAGGCAAGAACCAGGGTATAATCACCAGGAGCCAATATAATATGGCACCATCAGAACCCATCTCTCCTACTACAGCAAGCCCTGGATATCCTAACACACCTGAAGAGCAATACTGTGACCTTGAATCCTATTTCATGAAGATGATAGAAGCCTTTAAAGAGGATATAAATAATTCCCTTAAAGAAATACGGGAAAACCCAATCAAACAGGTGAAGGAAATGAATAAAATGGCCCAAGACCTTAAAATGGAAATAGAAGCAATAAAGAAAACACATATGGAGGCAATCCAGGAGTTTGAAAATCTAGGAAAGAGAATAGGAACAATAGACACAAGCATCACCAACAGAATACAAGAGATGGAAGAGAGAATCTCAGACATACAAGACCCAGTAGAAGAAATTGATACCCTTGAAGAAAACTAACTATACCTTGTCAACTGTTGACTGCTTGTAGCTGTTCAACCTAGGGGAAGTCCTTGTGAAGCCTTCATCCATCCACGCTAGAATGCTGATTGGGGTGGTGTTGAAAATCTTATGAAAGCAATATGTTTGAGAGTTCATGGGCACAAAAGCCTTGTCATTTCCAGAAGATACTATTTTGTTGGCAGTCCTTGCAGTGCTTCCAGTCTTATGGCTCTTAAAACATTTCTACCTCCTCCCTTTCCATAATGTTCTATCAGTCTAGGGTATAGGAATTGTGTTACAGGTATCCTATATGGGGTTGGCCACTCCACAGTTATTTATTCTTTGCACTTCGACTAGTTTTGGTTCTCAGTAAAAGCCTCTATATGTTGCAAAAGAAAACTTTGATTGGAGAGAGATCTTCACTCATCTCTGGGTATAGGGATAAATACTTACAAGACAGTTGGATATCATATCAATTTAGCAAAATTGTCATACTAGGTTTCCTCTAGCATCTTTGATCTCTCCAATCATGGGTTCTTGGCTAGATTTATAGTACCTGGCAGGAGCTCCCTCCCAGACTGCTATTGATTAACCACAAGATATTAGTCCAGCTATATTGATGGACTGCTTACATAGCACTCCCCAACATTATGAGAGCTAGCCATTATCAGGGAAACTTTCAGGTCACTCCCAGATTGATTTCTCCAACTCCTATAAGCAACATGTGTGGTAGCTTCAGCAATAGCATCTTACTCTCAAGCACTGGCAGGTAACCAAGAGCAAAAACAACAGTGTATTGGTGTTTGAGAAAGTCTATTGGACTTCCTCAATCAATGACTTAAAAGAAGATGTCATTTTCCTGGCACTAGACATTTTGTTTGATAGACTATGACCTATGGTGGGTAGCATTATTCCCTTCCATGTGGGATGACTCCAATCCAAGTATATTTTTTACTCCTATTTTTTATTATATATTTCCTTTATTTACATTTCAAATGCTATCCTGAAAGTTCCCTGTACCCTCNCCCTGCCCTGCTCCCCTACCCACCCACTCCCACTTCTTGGCCCTGGCGTTCCCTTGTACTGGGGCATAAAAAGTTTGCAAGACCAAGTATATTTTTAAAGAAAGCTTATAAAAAATAGTAGGTTTCCTTGAAATCTTTCAAAATTGATATGGTAAGTGTAATTGCTTGAAAGACTCTAAATGCCTTAGAACACCATTGTAGAAGTGTTTATACAGCAGTGAAATTCATCATCTCCACATAATACATTGGTAAATTATCAACTATGCAGCATGACTTGGCAGACTAAAGCCCCATAGTTCTGCCCCATTTATTGCCCTACTAGTAACAGATGCAGTTATTCTTTTGTTTAGAAGACTGAACATTTCTTACTGCAACTTCTCATGAATTTGAAACAGATTAACTAAATATCTTTTCTTCTGTTATCAAGACTAGAATTTGTTGTTCATACCCATCCTAAAGAGTAAAAGGAAATAAGATGCATTTTCTTCTTTTATTTTGTACTCTACTCAGAAACAGTTTCTTTCTAAGAAAAAGTGGAGAACCACAACTCTTAAGTAATCAAGATGAGCTCTTGAGGAGCAAAAGGTTCCTGGAGTCTAAAAAGCAGTGAATCCAGCACACTGTGAACAACTCCTAAGTGTATTTGATCAATCCTTTGAAAAAGAAGCTGCCAATGTGTAGTTGATGATGATCACTCTCTGAAAAAGTAAAACCCCTAATAAAGATGTGCCATTTGAAAAAGTATAAAAAATCAGCAAAAAAATCATTGTTGCTTTAAAAATAGTTACCTTTCTCTTTTTCTAAAAGATAAAAAGTTTTCTCCTGACCACTTTGGAGGCCTGAAAATGATGGAGTCAAAATGTTCAACTATAGAAGTTCATCTGGTAAGACTTCAATTTGTTATATTGTTGCAGAGATACATAAATCCACTAGTAATGAAATATTCTTATATGGTGTGTGTGTGTGTGTGTGTGTGTGTGTGTGTGTGTTCGTGCATGCAGTATGAGTTTGTTTGTACACATAATTGTGCAGTGGATTAGGTCCAGTGATTGACATTAGATATTTTCCTATATTGTTCTTTGCCTTATTTTTTAATGACAGTTCTTTCCAAAACTGGAATTCTCACTCATTTTGGCTAAACTTGCTGGCCAGTGATCCCCCAAGATCTTCCTGTTTCCACCTCTCTAACTCTGACGTTACAGATGTATCTACAACATCTCACTTTTATGTGGGTTCTCAGGACCTTAACTTGGGTCATCTCAGTTGCTCAGTACTTTGTCTGCTTAGCCATCTCTTTATCCCAAGACTTAAATGATCTTCAGAACTAATACTACCAGCCATTGCCATGGCACTGCTACAAAAGAATCACCTATGTGAATTCAAAGACACGCAACCATATTTCTAACTCTGGTATCTACAGGGCAGTCACATTTTACTAATAGAAGCTCTTAGTTTCAAGTCCCTATTCATGACTTTAAACTGAGTTCAACTCTGTTTCCACATGTCTCTGCCCTTCCTGTCTGAAACACATTCTTCTCAAGGTGAGAAGTAGAATTCAAAGCGGGCAAAACAAATATACACACCTAGAGTGGGAAGCATCCTCTACTCTATTTTATTCATTGTTGGAGACTACAAATTAAACTGACAGTAGACAGATAAGCAAGGGAGGGAAAGGATACAAATTTTGTTAACTTTTAAGTACACAGGGGCATCATAGAAAGTAAGTGAAAACCAAAAAAGTGATTGGATGTAGAGGCTCATATAGCAGTTTAACAAGAAGGCAATGAATTATAAAGAAGAGATAAGGCAAGGGAAAGAGGAATCAGGCTCCAGTAAATTGTCAAAGAATGACTAGGAAATATATGAGGGAAACAAATAGAAGAGAAGGGTTAATTGGTAAAGTTTGAACCGACTCATCTCAGCACTGGCTTTCTATCTCCAGTGGCAAGAATCATATAGATATCCCATAGTATATTAGTCTCTGTACCTTGACTAGCTGTGGTTCTCTGTCATAGCCTCCTTCTGCTCCATTGAAGAAGTATGATATTGGAAGGGAGCTGGATTTTACATCACCCTCAGAGGGGAAATTATTACCCCAAATTTTATGCAGCTAAGGGGAGGGCAGAGAACTTTTCATGCAACTATTGATTCTTTTTCTTTCCTTTTTTATTGAAAATAAAATTTTTCATACGATAGATTCTGATCACAGTTTCTCCTGCCCCAAACCATTGATTCTTAATTGCCTTCTAGTCAAAATAATTTAATGACATTGTAGAATATTCTGAGATGAAATATTCTAAATTCCTTTACTTCCTATTCACCTAAGCAAACTCTTGGCCAATTCAACAATTAAACACTGAAGAACTGTAAACCTTCAAGGCATGTGAGTGGTCAGGCCTTCCCCCTGAGGACCTCCAACTCTCAGGCTCTACCCACAGAACATTCCTCCTGCCCTATGGGCAGGACTCAGGCCCCACTGTATAGAGTAAAAAGCTCAGACTCAGAACTTGAAATCCTACCAATCCTACTCTGGAAATCTCCACCCTAGAAAGTTCTGCCCCCAAGAAACATACATATACAAACCCTATCTTCTGCCTAGTTCTCCAATACTTCGAACCTGAACAAAGGCCACCACCCTCCTGGATTTTACCCACCCAATAAACCCTGTGTGTGACGCTTTTTGTGTGGTGTGCTTCTGGTATTCCTTGGCTCTCAACAGTCAAGATTCCTTTCCTCTCAGAGCTGTAACACTTTGGGGAAGCCTCTCCTCAGAAGTATAAAACAAGAACTAAGACTACTGATTCAATCAACTGAGTCAGACAAGGACTTTTATAGTCCTAAAAGTGTCATAATCTCTTTGGAATATCTGAATCAAATAAAGCCCCATCCTTTAAAAGGCATTTTGTACAAGAGCTAAAAATCTTGCCATTCTTAAGACTATTTTACTTAGTAATATGAAATTAGTAAGCCTAACAATTTGATAAATATCATAATGCTATTGTAATCTACATTGATTTATATTTTTATATTTAATGATCTTCCTAAAATTATCAATATACATTTAGTATCCAATTATCTATCAATATCCCTACCTACTTGAAAGGTCTTTATAATATGCTTTATTTTTGAGAAGTTTTTGTTTTTAATGAAAACATAATGAATCACTCCTCCCTTCTATCCCCCCTCCAGTTCTTCCTATGTCTACTCCTTTTGAACCCTCCAATGCCCCCCAGCTCTCAAATTGATACCCTCTTTTTCACTGATTAGTATTCTTATGTATGTATGTACAAATAAATAAATACAACACACCAAGTTCGTTTTTGTCACTTGTGTGTGTGTGTGTGTGTATATATATATATATATATATATATATATATATATATATATAATTTCAGCACTGGCCATTTTATATTTAATAGCCAATAAGGAAGCTCATCTCTGGGAAAGGCTAATTTTCCCTCTCCTTGCTGTCATAAGTTGCCAGTAGTTTTGGTTGGTTGGTTGGTTGGTTTTTGGTTTTTGTTTTTTGGTTTTTGGTTTTTGGTTTTTTGCTTTTTTGCTTTTTTGCTTTTTGTTTGTTTGTTTTTGTTTTTGTTTTGTCTAAGGGGTAGCTAATAAGGAAGCTCATCTATGGGAAAGACTAATTTTCCCTCTCTTAGCTGTCAATAGTTGCCAGTAGTTTTTTGTTAGTTTGTTTTTGTTGTTGTTGTTTTTTTTTTTTTTTTTTTTTTGTCTAAGGGGGTGAGACACCATGAGAAGTGTCTCCCTTCCACAATAGTATGTATATTGATACTGTCATTTTCAAGTCTTCTTTAGGTGACCATTTCTAGGAAGCACAGTCTCACATCAGTAGTACTATGGCTCTTACAATCCTTCCAGCCTCTCTTGATGTTCCTCGAGCCTTGGGTATAGGAGTTGAGTTGTAGCTTACAGGCCAGCTGCCTATAATCCATTGATTTCTACAATGTATCCAGTTGTGGTTTTCTATAATGAAAAGAGAAGGTTCTTTACCCAGTATCAGATGTGAGAAATCTCCATTTGAATTGTTGGACAGACTAGTCCAAGTTGACTCCTAAACTGCTTTTTCACTTGGTTACCTTTCAAAGGTTGAAGATAAATTCCTATTACTGAAGATACTAACCACACACACTTAGGACACAGGACTCAATGGTTAGAGCCAGGTGTATCCTGAAAGCCTTCTTCCTGTGGTCTAGTTTCCATAGTTCCAGAAAGTAATATGCAAGTTGCTATGTGGGGGAAATCAATCAATAGTTCTATCTACTTGTGATGCCTGTGAGCCACAACCATGACCAGCATGGCAAGATATCCCTAATGGTGCAATAGAGACACTCACAAGTTATTAGTGGTAACTAACAGTTGTCTGATTGGATTTAACAGGGGAAATTATGCCTAGTACTAGAAACCTAGCTAACCAGCTGGGACTAATAAAGTCATGGATCTTAGAGGAAACCTACTACCAATACTTTACTAGATCAGCATAATTACTGACTACATTCTAAAACTTATATCCACACATAAATGTGGATCATCAAAGAAGCTTCACCCACCAAGTCCAATGTGTGATGCCTATGTGGTCAATAGTGTAGGGCCATCCACTAAAGTATGTTTGATCAACAAAGGGCCACAGCCTTAAACAAAACTGAGTCTCCCTCCTCCAAAAGCCATCAACTGCCCATCCTTCCTCAGCTAGTAGTGGAGGCATGTGAGCTCTTCTGCCATTCATTCTAAAATGCTGGTTGTCTTTATTTTGTATACATCTTGTGGAAGCAAGGGGTGAGCTCTTCTGCCATTCATTCTAAAATGGTTTTGTATATGTCTTGTGGAAGCAACCACAGCTGTTTTGTGTTCATGAATATAGTCAGACTGTCATGTCAAAAAATACAATGTTTTGCACCAGTTCTTGTAACTTTACTTTTTTCAAACTTATTTTTAATGATGATTATTAACCACTTTTATCTCCCTTGTAACCCACCACCCACCAGAGGTCGTGAAAAAGAAAGGATACAGGGGAGTGTACCTGTTTAGAAAGGTTCTTTGGAGCAACTCCCATCTGTGTTGTCTGGAAATGAGCAGTTCAATTCACAGGTTAGCGGGCAGTGGCAGCTCAATCCACTCACAAACACTTCATTCCAGTTTGGTAAAGTCAGGTTAGCAGCAGCAGCAGTGACATGACCTAGCAGAGACAGCTAGGCCCAAGCCTTGGCCCAAGTCAGCAGGAGGGACCAACAACAAAACAGGAGAAGTTCTCAGCTGTGCCTCTTTCAGGGAAGTAAAGATTAGCAAGATCCACAAGCATTGCATAGCTAGCTATACCAGCAAGCTCTGACTCCATCACTCTGTGGAGTCCTATTTATACCCTCCAAACATCACATGTCCTCCATGTCTCTTGCCTCAGCACAGGTCTTGCCTCATCTCAGCATGTGCATCCAATCAATCCGAGTTCTCGAAAGTGGCAACAAACTGCAGCACACCACCAGAAGTTTTTGATGCATTTGTCTCTATGGAGTCCTGACAAATGCAGCTCAACTTCTTAGTGTATGGCAGACCAATGCATGCAGGTTGTTAGCAAAGAATCTTTCATCATATGTCCTTTCACGTGCTTGCTTTAGCAAAACATCCTCTCTCCTGTGTCTGCTTCAGCTAAACATTCCTTCAGGAGTTTCCCTTAGCCTTTCACACCTGTGTCCACTTTACTTTCCTTCACGTGTTTGTCCCAAGAAAACACCATCCAACTGACTTTCCAAAGAACCTTTAAGTTTCCACTTCAAGTTCTCTTTAACCCATGGCTCTTACAATCATTCTGCCTCTTTTTCTATGATGGTTCCTGAGTCTTGGAGGAAGAAAGTATGATATCGATGCTGCATTTGAAGCTGAGCATTCTACAATCATTCTCAGCACACTGACCAGGTGGGAGTTCCTGGGTTCTTTCACTGCAGAAAGAAACTGAGAAGGGCTGAGAATAGCGTTAACCTATGAATATAGATTTTGTGAATGTAGAGGGCAGTTTGTTCATTTAGTAGGCTTACTCCTGGGGCCTGTTAGGTCCCCCATTGTGGGTTCATGGTCAGATGTGTGGTACCAGGAATGTGTTTCCTCCCATGAAGTAGGCCGTAAACCTATTCAGAGAAGTGGCAGGCTTCCCCTATAGCATTCGTGCCACCATTGTACCCATGAGCATAGAATAGTAGGTTTCTATATAGCTTTTCCAAACATCTTTAGTGTAAGTTATCAAGACCCTGTTCTTCACCCTACCCTCCCATCACTCTCTCTACTTCAATACTTCTCCCCAGTATTCCACCCTTTTACCTTCATATTACCTCCTTTCTATCTCCCTCTCCTCAGATCTTTCTTCCTCTTCCCTAACAATGGCCCCTTTCTAGTTGCCTGGCATCAACAGTTACTCACAAATTTCAGTGTTCAACATTGGGATATGCATATGAGTGGCTACATAAGACTTGGGCTTTGTTGGTCTGAGTTACTTCACTCAGAATAATGTTGTCCAGTTCCATCTATTTATCTACAAGTTTCGTAATTTTAATGTTTCTTTACAACTGAAGAAAACTCCAGCGTGTATAGATACCACATTTTCACTACCTACTTGTCATTTGATGACTCCTAAGCTCTTGTTCCACTAGCTATCATGAATAGAGAAGCTAAGAACATAGATCTCTGTAGTAGAAATTAGGGTACTTTGGGTTTGTAACCAGAAGTAGTATGCTTGAAGGATTTTAATAACTGACTTATACAAAATAGAGACACTTAAATTTATCAGTAATTGCTGTAGCCTCTTACACTTTTTGTTTTGCTTTATTTTTCTTTTTCCCCCTTTATTAAAAATAGATTCTGTCTCATACAATTTACACATACAATATATACATACAATATACACATACAATATACACATACAATATACACAGATTACAGTTTCCTCTCCCTCTACTCCTCCCAGTTCTTCACCACGATCCCTCCCATCCAGATCCACTCCCTTTCTGTCTCTCGTTAGAAAAGAACAGGCTTCTAAGAGATAACAACCACACAGAGCAAAATAAAACATGACAAAATAAAAACAAAACCATCACCTTGGTGTTGGACAAGGCAAACCATTAGAGGGAAAACCTCCGAGAAGTCATAAGAATCAGAGACCCACTTGTTCACACACTCAGGAGTCCCATAAAAACTAAACTAAACTATAATACATACACAGAGGACTGCTGCAGACCAATGCTAGCCCTGTGATTGCTCCTTCAGTCTCTGTGGGTTCATATGACCTTTGCTCAGTTGATTCAGGGGGCCTTGTTCTCCTGGTGTCCTCCATGCCCTCTGGCTATTACACTCTTTCTTTCCCCTCTTCTGAGGGGATCCCTGAGCTCTGAAGGGAGGGATTTTATGGAGACATCTCATTTATATTCTAAGGTCTCTCACTCTGCATACAGTGTCTGGCTGTGGGTCTCTATATTTGTTCCCATCTGCTGCAGAAGGAAGAATCTCTGGCCATTTTACTCCAGATATTAAATACATATTTAAATTTCAAATGATGATATATAATTAATGATATATAATGTGATTTATGATTTTGATATCTTTTGGAGGGGAGATGTTAAAATTGAGCTATAGTAGATGTTGATAGGAAAGAGCATAAGACCAGTTCTTCCTCATAGCACTTAGAAAAAAGTCAACTCTAACAGCTTAATTTTGGACTTCTAACTTACACCACTGTGAAACAATATATTTCTGCTGATTTTGGGCCGTCTAGTATGTGGGGTGTTGCTAAAGAAACACCAGGACACTGATAATGCATGCAATTTAAGGAACAAATTTTATTTTATAAGTTACCAGAAAAGCTAAATATTTTTTAGCTTTTCTGTAAGCAGTCCAAAATATTCCAAATAGTAAGTCCAAATAGTGTGCCTCTTGGATTTTACTTCACTATATTTAATGGTAACACAATTGATCATTTAGTTGAAAGTTCCAGAAATGACACTGTAATGAGTATTTGGCTATTTGTGAGTACCAAAGGGCAAAGACAATGTCAACTTGAAGCGAGTATTAAAGCAGAAGCTAAATGCTACCACAGCCTTATTTATAACCAAGTAATATGCCATATATTTTCACTTCTTTATTATGTGTATCGTATATTTCTCCTTTGTTCTTGTTAGAATGGAAGCATTATGCAGGCGAGAATGTTATCTATTTTGCTCACCACTATATCACTAAGGGTATAAGTATGCCTCACATATAACAGGCATTAAGTCATTATTTTTCCAAATAATGAAATCAATCTCCAAGCAAGAGTCAAATAGTTAAAAATGCTCTTAATTTGACTACATTTTTGTTATGTATTCAATTCCTCCTTTGAACCACAACTGATAAACATGGCTTTATTTTTGTCTTTCTCAGAGAAAACATTGTAACAGGAAAATACACTCCTTTGCCAGTTCCCCAATCATGAACTGCAAGAACAATTAGTTAGTTCCCCTATAAGAAAACTCCCAAGAGAGTCAATTATTTCAATAATGATCTCAGACTGCAATATTCCTGGGAGGGAAATTGTTTCAAATGAACACCAAAGTTTCAAGGCAAAGTTGGGAATGCATGGAGCCTGAAGCCAGATTGAATTTGGTTAGTGGAATGATAACTGATAGCAATTAAAAAGTCTATGTCATAGGTTCTTCCCATAAAATGAAGGGGTTATTGCTTCCTTCACAGGGTGCTATGCTTTAAAATGGAAGTATATGAAGCTCCAAGAATTATGTGTGCTGATGCTAAAAATTGGAGCACAAATCTAAGTAATGTCCCATGGAAGGGAAAGGAGTTCTGGCAAGAAAAAATATGTGCCAACAATGGGTTTCTGAAAGTTCACCATGTGATTTCTGGTTTTACCTAAAACTGTCATAAGCAAAATCATTGAGGCTGTTTGCTTCAGAAGTTAGAGTGAAGTTGATTTTTTTCTCATCTCTAGAGACTGCATAGACATCATTCTGTGTTGAATGATGGCATTAGCTGAAGCAGTATTTAGCAGTTCAACACATGGTTAAGCAAAGCATGGGGGAGAATTAGATGATAGCATTTCAAGGGGACATTGCCAATGAACAAAAATAGCAAGGAGGCAGCGCAGCCCAGGGTTTATCTGTAGTGTTTTTTAAAGAGGCAAAGCCAGACAGTACTGTTGTTTCCAGCGAGTATTCTCCTGAGAGCCAGCTTTTTACCTCCAACCAGTGCTATAACGGCTGAAGTCTTTAGCCTTTGAGAGCCAAGAATTTGCTAAAAAGGCAGATTGAACTAACAAATACGTAGTTCTGCATTTGTCATTTCTTTCACTCAGACTCTGTGGTGCAAATCCTGTATGGTGCCAGAACATTAAGTTACATTTACAGGTATTGACTGCCACAGTTGATTGCAAGAGGAAATGGCCTGTACCCCCTAAACTTCTCCTTTTGTCACATTGAAAATGAATCCTACAAACTGAAAATGGTATGGGTGATAATTATCCAATCAGATGATGATCCAAGTCTCCCCACTGCTCACATTTAGCATTTCAAAAAATTTTATAAGGTTTTGTAGAGGTTATGCAGTGGCCAAAACTATGAATACATTCTGGTACTTAATAAGCTCCAAGACATATTTAATAGAGGTTATTTCTTGAATTCTTCTTTGCTCCATTTATGAATTGAGATGTGACTGCTATCACCAAAAGTCAGATGTAGCAAATTTGCATATGACTTCCCCTTGACCCTAGCCATTGGAAATAGTTTTAGGCTTAACCATTAAAGAAGCTTAGCTATCACCAGCAATATAAAATTAATAATTTAATATTGGTATCTTTACATCACAAGAAAAACCACAGAATCAACTAACCTGGGCTCATAGGGGCTCAGAGAGACTGAATTGCCAGTCAAGGAGCCTGTATGGGTCTGGCCTAGGCTCTCTGTATATATGTTATACTTTCGTAGCTTGGTCTTCTTGGGCAACTCCTAATGGTAGGATCAGGGATGATGCTTTTGCCTGCTTTGGGAACCCTTGTCTTTCTACTGATATGCCTTGTCCAGTCTTAAAATAAGGGGAGGTGCCTAATCTTATTGCAACTTCACAGGCTATGCTTGGTTGATATCCTTAGGAAGCCTGCCCTTTTCTGAAAAGAAATGGAGGAGGAGTGGATGGGGCAGGAGGAGAGGAGATGGAGAAGGGAGAGCAGAGGGAGAGGGGGGAAACTATGGTCAGGATATAATATATGAGAGAATAAATTAATTTTAAAAAATGTCATTGATGTCTTCAGTTTTCTATCCCTCTAGAGCCTCATTTAAAAAAAAATAGTCTATGGAGTAACTATAGCATTGGGTCGCCACCTACCTAGCGGACTGCCCAAGCGATCTTAGGATCACTGGTGAGTGGAACACAACATCTGCTCCAATCCATTTGCACACAGGACCTGAAACAGCAGTAGGGAAGCAGAGAACCTGCCTGACCAGGGGCACAAATCCCTTCCAGTCTGCACCAGCACCAGGTCACCTAGGTTGCAGATTCAGCAAACACACCCACGGTCCCTAGTGGACTTCCCAAGCGATCTTAGGATCAATGGTGAGTGGAACACAACAATTGCTCCAATCCAATAGTGACAGGCCTGTGACATCAGGAACAAGGACACCAGAGCCTTTCCTGACCATAGACTCAGGTTCCTTTTAAACAGTTCAGGTTTACCTTGGTTTCAAACAGACCAGACAACTCCACAGTCCTCAAAGGAGACACCACTTCCACACACTGTAACACACCTAGGATCTTAGGACAACAGGATCCCATGATAACAGGAGCTGGGTCACACTAGTATATGAGTGTCTCAGAGGGGCTTGACTGCAAAGAACTCAGACACACCCAGAATCTCAGGTTCACAGGAACCCACAATCAAAGAATCACAGAGAAATCTGGAATCTGAGAAGTACTGAATCAACTGGGATTATAGGAAGGACAGGCACCAATCAGAAATATTGAGGGCAGCAAGCACTAGATGCAATCAGATGGCAAGAGGCAAGCGTAAGAATAGAAGCAACAGAAACCAAGGTTACTTGGCATCATCAGAACAAAACTCTCCCACCATAGCAAGTCCTGAATACACCATCACACCAGAAAAGCAGGACATGGATCTAAAGTCACTNCTCATGATGATGATGGAGGACTTTAAGAAGGAAATACTAGAAATCACAGGTAAACAGAAGACTTTAAAGTGGAAACACAAAAAAAACGTTAAAGAGTTACAGGAAAACGCTACCGAACAATACAAAAAGGAGATGGAATTGAACAAAACCATCCAGGACCTAAAAATGGAAGTAGAAACAATAAAGAAAACCCAAAGGGAGATAACTCTGGAGGTAGGAACCCTAGGAAAGAAATCAGGAACAATAGATGCAACTATCAGCAACAGAATACAAGAGATGGAAGAGAGAATCTCAGGTNCAGAAGATTCTATAGGGAACATGAACACAACAATCAAAGAAAATGCAAAATGCAAAAAGATCCTAACTCAAAACATNCAGGAAATCCAGGACACAATGAGAAGATCAAACCTACAGATAATAGGCATAGATGAGAATGAAGATTATCAACTTAAAGGGCCAGCAAATATCTTCAACAAACTTATAGAAGAAAACTTCCCAAACCTAAAGAAAGAGATGCCCATGAACATTCAAGAAGCCTACAGAACCCCAAATAGACTGGACCAGAAAAGAAATTCCTTCTGACACATAATAATCAGAACAAAAAATGTACTAAATAAAGACAGAATATTAAAAGCAGTAAGGGAAAAAGGTCAAGTAACGTACAAAGGCAGG
>NC_034613.1:79829316-79832598 GCF_900095145.1 Mus pahari
TAATAAAAGTTGAGAAAAAATGGGGCACAGAGCAAAACAAAGAATTCTCAATTGAGGAATCTGGAATGGCCGAGAAGCACTTTTAAAAAATGCTCTACATTTTAGTCATCATGGAAATGCAAATCAAAAGGGCCCTGAGATTCCACCTTACACCAATCAGAATGACTAAAATCAAAACCTCAATTGATAGCACATGCTGGGAAGAAAGTGTAAAAAGGGAACACTCCTCCATTGCTGGTAGGATTGCAAGCTGGTACAACCACTCTGGAAATCAATCTGGTAGATCCTCAGAAAACTGGAAATAGTTCTACCTGAAGACCCAGCTATACTGCTCCTGAGCACATACCCAAAAGATTCTCCACCATACAACAAAGACTTCACTATGTTCATAGCAACCTTATTCATAACAGCCAGAAACCGTAAACAACACAGATGTCCCTCAACTGAAGAGTGGGTGCAGAAAATGTGGTTCATTTACACAGTGGAATACTAGTCAGCTATTAAAAACAAGGACATCATGAAATTTGCCTGCAAATGGATGGATCTTGAGAATATCATCGTGGGTGAGGTGACACAGACAAAAAAGGGCATGTATTGTATGTACTCACTGATAAGTGGATATTAGCCATAAAATACAGGATAGCCATAATTTACTCCATAGACCCAAAGAAGTTAAACAAGAATTAAGTTTCAAGCAAGGATACTTGAATCACACTTAGAAGAAGGAACAAAATAGTTATAGGATACAGAGGAAGGGAGGGAACTGAGTGAGGGGTGGGAAGGGTAAGGGAATGGGAGGGCAGAATCAGGTGTAGAGAGATTCAAAGGAGAAATCCAGATTGCCAGGAGAATGATTGGAAGTCTATAATTGATGGAGCTGCGATGTAGGGGGAATCTCTAGGAAGTCCCAGAAACCTGGAATGGAAGAGGCTCCTAGGAGCTAATGCATGTTATCTTAACCAAGATGCCTAACAGTCAGAGCAGAGACTAAAGGAATAGCCAACCAATAATCAGCCCAATTTGAAAGCCATCCAATGGGCAAGCATTAGTCTCTACCAATATTATTGATACTCTGTTATGTTTGCAAACAGGAGCTTAGTATAACTGTCCTCTGAAAGACTACCTAGCAGCTGACTGAAACAGATGCAAATACCCACAGCCAAACACTGGATAGAGGTTGGGGATTCTTGTGGAAGAGTTGGGGGGAAAATTGTAAGAACTGAAAGGGATGGGAACATCACAGGAAGACCAAGAGAATCAACTAACCTGGATCCCTGGGAGCTCTCAGAGGCTGATCCACCAACCAAAGAGTATACTGTGGCTAGACCAAAGCCCCTGACACATATGCAGTAAAAGTACAGCTCAGTTTCCATCTGGGTCCCCTAGCAACTGGAGAAGAGGCTCTCCCTAAAGCTGTAGCCTGACTATGGTATCCATTCCCCAACAGGGCTGTATTGTCTAACCTCAATGGAGGAAGATCTGCCTAATCTGGCTGACAGAGACTTGACGCAACAGTGTGGAGGGATACCCTTGAGGAACCTCACCCTTTCAGAGGAAAAAGGGAGGGGGGGTGGGAGAAGGGACTCTGTGAGGGGCAAGCAGGAAGGGGTTAACACTTGGGATGTTAATTAATTAATTAAAATAAATACAAAATAGATCCAACATGGTTTATATGTTATTTCTTTTCCTCAAGAACAGGCTCACTATTTCCTGTCAGTCCACCAAGCAATCCAATAATTGTATTAGGTATCCATAGAGAAATAGCACCGATAGTATGCATGTAAATATCTAAGGTAAAACTTACAGGAATTACTTTGTGTGTTTTTGGAGTTCAAGCAGTCCCATGCTATACCATCTGTATGCTAAATAACAAGAAGCACTGGTGATAGAATCCCGTCCTATCCTGAAGTCTTAGAAATAAGGAAGAGAGGAAGAATAGTGGTGGAAGTACCACAGTCTGAAACAATGAGGACCACAGACTTTAATATCCAAAGGTAGATCAAGTCAAGTGTTCCACTACAAGAAGAGAGAGACAATTTTCCATCCCTCTGTCTTGTTCTTCTATCTGGACCCTCAAATTGGATACTGCCCATACACACTAGATCTTCTTTACTGGATCTACTGATTCAAGTGCTAGTCTGTTTTGGATGCACCTTCATAGACACACTAAACTGTAGTGTTTTGCCAGCTATCTGGACATCCCTTACCTCTCTCAAAAAATTATGCAAATAAAGTTATCTATCAAATAAATTTGTGTTAAGTTGAAAAGAATAACGGCTGGAAGATAGTAATAGAAGAGGATGTTGACAGAATTCAGTAAAGTTAATGTGCCCAATAGACAAGAGTTTCTTTGAACATGTGGAAAAGGGAACTGAGAAGAAATTAAATTAATAAAACTTACCAAGTTTTAAAGAATTATATATAGTATTGTCTTGAAAATTAAATATATATTTACTGAGTATAATAACCAATATGCTATGCTCAAAGATAATACAAATATTCATTTCCAGTGAGGTAGATCACAGCAACATTTAGCAAAAGAATTTTTACAACTAGATAAAATTGGTTTAATCACCTTAAAAGCATCAAATAGCTAAACTCAAAGACTAAAGTGTGAATGAGAGACTATCCAGAGAGTAAAATGGAAATGTAGTGTGAAGCTATTTCTGCCTAAAGTACATTTGATCAAATCACTCTATACACTTAGGCTTTGGTTCAGAAGAGACAGATATGTAGACCTAGGGTCAGCCAAGTGTAGGCAGCATTATATGAAAATTCAGAACAACAGGAAAAGACAAGATTCTAAAAGGATTGGGATCAGAATAGCATAACCTTTTAAAACAAGGGATTCTAGAAGATGATGAAGCAGTGTCTTCAAAAAGCAAGGGGGAAAATTATTTTTCAATTAACAGCACGAAAAGAGAATTCTAAATACAGCTAAATTAAAAGACAACTGTGTATTTAGAATTATGTCATTTCAGTCACTTATTTCTTATGTTCTTTTTCTTGGAAAGTTACAAGAGTTATCCTCTTGTTCACATCCATCTCTCTAAACTCGTCCTAATCCATCCTCATACTCCCTAACCAATTGAATTTAGGTGGTTTTTTTTTTGTTCTTTTTTTTTTTACGATTTATTTATTTATTATATGTAAGTACACTGTAGCTGTCAAACGCCCCAGAAAAGGGAGTCAGATCTCATTAAGGATGGTTGTGAGCCACCATGTGGTTGCTGGGATTTGAACTCTGCACCTTTGGAAAAGCAGTCAGGTGCTCTTACCTGC
>NC_034613.1:79833035-79841368 GCF_900095145.1 Mus pahari
TCCAGTCCGCTCTCTCCCCGGCAGTGCACCGGAGCAAAGATGGCTCGCCTTCCTTGATTTTTTTTTATTATATGGAGTATAATTTGTGTTGCCCAAATACTTTTGGATATGGGACTACCCTCTGAAGTATAGTCAACCTACAAGGGGTCATACTCTTAAAGAAAACTGACTCTTTTTCCCAGGAAAATC
The DNA here is from genome assembly GCF_900095145.1 of Mus pahari. Taxonomy (NCBI): domain Eukaryota; kingdom Metazoa; phylum Chordata; class Mammalia; order Rodentia; family Muridae; genus Mus; species Mus pahari. The sequence continues at coordinate 79,833,225 of NC_034613.1, forward strand.
TTTTTAAGTAGGCCATCACAAACAGCTATAATTGTTGAACATGATTTTCTATGGACAACAGACCTAAAAGAAAAGATAGAGTATGCTATGTTTTCCACTATAAACCTTTAATATTTTTTTTATAAACTATGTGAGTATATTATGTTGAAAACAAAAATTTTATCTGAGGGGCTGGAGAGATGGTTCAATAGTTAAGAGCAATGCCTGTTTTTGCAAAGATCCTTGGTTTGATTCCCAGCACACACATGGTGACCCACAATCATCTATAATTCCAGTTCTAGAGGACACAATGTCCTCTTCTGGCCATGGTTGGCACCAGGCATGCCAGCTGTGCACAGAAATACAGACAAGCAACATAATCATGCATATAATACAAAGGATTTTTTAAAGTATATTTTGAAAATAATTTGGAAGAAAAAAAAAACTAGCCAAACTCCATTTCAACTTAGTTTCTTATATGCACCAGTACAGGGGAACACCAGGGCCAGGAAGCAGGAGTGGGTGAGTTGGGGAGCAGGGCGGGGAGGGTATAGGGAACATTTGGGATAGCATTTGAAATGTAAATGAAGAAAATATCTAATAAAAATGTGTTCTAAAAAAGAATGGAGAACATTATATAAAATATATTCAAAAAATGGTGACTTCTAGGACTGGGGAGCATTCAACTTTTCTTTTGCTTTCTGTCCTGTGTTTTAGGTAGGATATAGTAGCAGAAAAGGTGTATGATATAAATACTGAATATTCTTCCAAGTTGTATATGTAAGTATTACACAGAAGCATGACAATAACAAGTTAATTTGTCATTCTCTGCTACAAAGAAGGAAACTAAGACTTGGATAACATGACTAGGAAATGACAGAGCTAAGATTCAATACAGATTTGTAAATTCGTTTGCCTCTGAAGTCTAGCTTTTGCCACCCGTGCTATTCTAGATATCAGAGACATAGCCCTACCTTACATGCTCCAAAGCTTTACCCAACAGCTCATCACAATCTATTTCTCTTGCTATGTCCTGGAATTTCTTCTTGCTCAAACTTTAAAGGTAATCAGGAGACAATTTTCAGCCAAGGGTTAAGGAAGCAAAATAACTCATTGTCTTCTAAGGAAGGAATGCTTTTTAAAGTGTTAGGTTTTGTTTGTTCTTTCCAATGTCCTGACTGTTGGCATTGCTATGAGAGGATGCCATCAAACCAAAAGTGACTGTAGGAAAGCAGAGAAAGCAGTTAAGGAAGATAGAATAGTCTCCAACTGTTGTGTAGTATCTCAGTATCATCTCTTCTCTTTTTGTCCTCACCCCCAAGCTTCCAGTAATCATATGATAACCATATCATAGCATGTGAGATTGTATCATGTCATAAGAGCTCTTGGCTGTACACTCTTACTTCTTCACCACTGCTTGGCTTATAGAAGCTCCTGGATAGTATCCTTCCTAGCCCATCCAGTTAGAAGCAAGCACTCCTCCTTGGCTTCTATGGTACTCTGCACATTCGTATTTCAGAATCCATAAAACAGAGTATAAGACATACTTATAGTTTTGTCTGTTTCTGACTCACCCAACTATATGCCTCCTAATGGCATATGTGTTCCTCTCTGCACCAGTAAATATAAAGGAAAGATCATGTGATAAATAGCACTAAAGAACGTTCATATGACATGCTAACTATGGTAATCCTGGGGGTAGTTGAATCATGTGCTATTTATTCTGTGTTTCTAAAATTTCTGTAATAAACATGTACTACTTTGGTAACCAGGAAAAAATAATATAAGATTACTTGACTGCATTAAAGTGAAAACCTTCTGATCTTCTGAGATACAATTTCAACAGTAAAAAAGGGGGGGGATCTGCAAGAACTATTGTGCCATACAGAAAAGGAAGTCTCACAGATCAATAAGTAAAAGATAAACAAAACAATATAAACTGGGCTTAAGTAACAACTTTTAAAGGAAAAATTGCGAACTGATTATGCACTTTAGTGTTTTGTTTTTATTGAACTTTCAAAAACTGATGCTGAAGTAAACTGACTTAACCACCATTTGGGGAAACAGTGCAGCATAACCTGCTATCATGCAGAAATATATGCTTCTTTAATCAGAAATACACACATAGACACACACACACATACACATACATGTGCAGACATAAAAAAATGCTCACTGACTATAATTGCCCAAAACTAGAAATAATCTCAAGAATAGGAAAAGTAAACTGATATTATCATCTAATGAAATGTTATATGCCAATAAAAACTTCTGAATTAGAGGTAAACAGACTATAAATGAGTCATAGAAACATTGTGGAACAGAGAAAGTACAACCAATACAAACAGTATGATTTTACTATTAAAATAAAGTTCTGATCAGTCAAAACTACCATTCTTTAGAGAATCAAACACAGTTAATAGAACTACAAAGAGGGCTGGAGATATAATCAATGATATACCATTGGCTTATGATGCATCAAAGCCTATGTTCATTTCCCATTACTGCAAAAAAAAAAAAACTAATATGAAAAACACTAAAATAATCAATAATAAAGAATATGATAGCTATGAAAAAGCAGGATAGTATGTATATCTGTTGGGGGATACATTTATTAATGGGAAGGGACATTTGGGGAGCCTCTGAAATACAATTAATGCTTTTCTTTGTAGGGATAGCAATTAACATAGGTATATGCTTTATAAAATAGAGATATAAAAATATAACTGGAAATGTATAAATTGTACATGATTTCTCTAAGATGCGCTCCAACACTACAAAGTTCCCACTTGCTGGCAAAACTTAATCATTTAAAATTAAGAATATTAGTATGAAGTCTAAAAGAATGTTTCTAAACAGAATGGATGTGACCCCTGGTGGGCTAGAAACTTCATGCTTGGTACCTCTCCTTATTACTGCTCTTTCATCTTTATCTCTAGCAAGAAGCCCTTGCCATTTGTTGTTCTTACAATTGTTAACTTCTTGCTTTAAAACAAGTCGGCTAAGGCCTGGGAGTCAACTCCTTTTAGTACCAATAGGTACACATACCCTAAAAAAAAATCTTTTCCAGAGTTTGACATTTCTGACCAAGGATGTATGAAAATCTGCCTATAACCTATTTGGAATATAAAAAAGGCATAACACATAATGAGATCCACTTCGTTTTTAGATTTGTGGGTTGTCCTTGTGATTGGAAGACTAGGTTAGGAAATTTAGTTATAAAAACCTACAAAACAGGGTTTCTGTTCTAAGGAACAATGTATTCATTGCCTCTTTCAGGCTTTGGTAGCCACCATCATTTCCTGGTTTATGGATGTATTGCACCAATAACTGTCTATATCTTCATTTTATTATCTCCTCTGTGTGCTTCAAATCTCCCTATGTCCCCTCCAATGAAACTTACAGTGGCAGTCAGTGATTATCCAGGTAGTCTTGAGTGACTCCTTTTTCTTTTGAATTACTTTTTTCCATTATTTTACAAAGTAGCAGGCTTCCACAGGCATTTCTATGCACACTTAGTTTTGGCTGACCCTCACCTCACTGCATCTTTTCTCCTCTCTCTCTACTCTCCATTTCTGCTTAAACCCTTCTACCCCCAGAATTAGCCCTTCCACTGTCAAATCATATGTGTTCTATTACCCTCCCTGTATTACCATTCTTCTGTCTTTAAGGCTTCTTTATTTCACTGGTTCATTCCTAGTTTCCTGCCACAATACATAATAAATACATTAAATACAAATATATTAAGAATTAAAGGTATGATCCACATATGAAAGAGACGATATAGTATTTGTCTTTTAGAGCCTGTGTTATCTCACATTTAAAAAATTTTTCCTAATATAACAAGGAGTTAGAGGCTGGTATCTTTAGGGCTACCATTCAGTACTACCACAGTATCCAAATATAAACCCACCCATGCCCAGTGGCACTGTCCTGTTGCATACCATGCCAACAACACCCATATCCTTGCAGTGTATCTATGAATCACCTACAATGCACCCATAAACCATTGTTTTGGATTTCTACACCAGCAGCAGGCTCCACATATCCTCAGTGTTAATGTCTTTCATTCTCAAATGCAGTATGTTCATCCTGCAATGTGTCACTGCATTGTTACAGTGTTGTGTATTCAAAAATAAGAAATTTTGTTTTTAAATAAAATGCTTCATACAAAATATTTTGGTCATACTCTTTCCTCTCCCAGAACTTCTCTGAGAGCCTCCTTACCTCGGCACCCAGCCAACTTCATGCTCTTTCTATCTCTCTCAAGAAAAAAATGAAAACCAAAAACATTTTTAAAAAAAAGAGGAAAATAAATATAAATAGCATCAGTAAGTCTTCCAACACCCAAATGAGTTACCGCTGGGGTATGCACATTCCACTACTGAAAATGCTCTTGCTCTTTATATTTCTGCTCCCTAGAACTCCAAGGAGGAACTTCAAGGACTGTTGCTTAGGCTAGGAAAGCTGAATGGGTCCCAGACTTTCCACTGCACCATCATTCATAGCAAGTCAGACTGCATCTTTCTGATGTATTTGAGGTGGCAGCGGGGTGGGATTAGATATGATCTCAATAAGGAAAATGTTGTTCTGCAAAAAAAAAAAATACAAAAAATAATAATGGGTTTGAAACTCACTTGTCTGAAGCACTCTCTTTTGGTGTGAGCCTCTGGGCGGCCTTTCAAGCAGGTGGCACATGACATCACTCGGCCCCAGCTGTTCCTTATTAACTCAGCTTCTCTGTAAAAGATACAGTCTTTTACAACTTGACTTTTTTTTTTAAGGAGACAGCCCATTTTGCAAATCAACCAAAAACATTAAACACAGTTAGATTGCAACATTCCATAAATACAAATTTGACAAATAAATCCTCTGTCTTCCCAGCCTCCACTAAGTCAAGGAACAATGTGAAGGTCTGAAGGACATCAAGCTTGGCGAAAAAGCATCTCTGTTTAAACAGCATAAGGGAAATGCCTGCCAAGCAGGCTGCTACAGACTGCTTCTCCAGTGGGTCAAAGCACAAGAATCACCCAGGAGCCCTAACCCTCACAGAGGCCTCTAAACCATCTCCCACATGAGCTGACATTGTAAGTATGTTCTTTGCCTGCCCGGAACGCCTAATTAGGCCCTGACCATGAGGCTAAGAGGTGGGAAAGAAAAGCCAGGATGCCTGCAGGCTGCCACTTGAGTTCACAGCAAAATGAAAAGCAGCGTGTGTGATCCAAGGGGAAGAATCTGACAGTCACACTTCAATCTTTCAGCGACATTTTTTTAAACATGAGGAGGTTGTGGCATCAATAGTGTCATCTTCTAATAGAAAGGACAACTGCATATAATGCATAATTGCTGGTCTAAATGACTTGTTATTTTGACTGCCTATTCTAAAATGTCTGTAATTGCTTTCGATGAGACTTTGAATAAATGATAAGTCAGCACGGGCAATCACTGGTGGACACATAACAAGGCTTTGGAAAACTTAGTACAAATTATTTTGTCATGTGTCAATTTCACCAATTCCTGATTATGATCACTAGGCATTTGTACTGCTTTGTTGAATATATCTCCTAACTGTGTCCAGCTTAGGCAACAGAAGGAGTACCACATGTAGGTGTATAAATGAAAAGGCAGTTTATTTTCAAGGGCAATGAGCAGGCACTGGTAGAGCCTGATAAATTACTTTTATAGAATTTTCGCTTGTGCCAAATTCTGGCCCTTTCTGTAAAACAGAACAAAGTAAGGAAAAAGCACACCTCGCTGAGAGTTATTGCCATCTCTCCAAATAAAGTCCCCCACCCCAACCCGTATGCTTGTTTGCCAAGTCTTAAAATAACAAATCACTTCTTTATAACAAAATTGTCTCCCTGGAATAATAGGCTTCAGTGTGAATTCTGATAGAGCAATAGCTCCTCTAAATGACAGCAAAGGCTTGCAGCAGGGATGTGAGGCACATCTATTTCAGGGCTTCCCATTAGCAGTTCAGTAAGAAATGAAGTCATTTCCTGACTCATTGGGATGCCATGTTTAAACTGCAGTTTTCAGCCTAAGGATACAAAGGTTGAGGAAATGTGGGCTGAGCCTAAAAGAGGTGAATCATCCCATGAGGATGCAGGAAACCAACTCTTTTCAGGTCCTTCACACATGATTAGAAGATATTACATGGAAAGGGGGAGCTGACTAAGAGCTCCCATCTATTCTTTACATGATAAGAAGGCTCTCCATCCTATACCTTCCATTAAAGCCTATTCCATAAAGAATCTACTTGTAAGTGTGGGAGTAAAATAAACCGCTCAACATGTAAGAATTTGAAACATCAGGTTACAGGGAAAAGATGAACTTGAATTCTGTTAATTGTCTACATCTCTGAAACTAAGTCATACAGGAGCTAAAGAGTTGGCTGAGCAGTTAAGAATACTTGCTGCTCTTGTAGGGGGCCCAGTTTGGGTTCACAGCACCAATGTGGGGTCTCACAACCTCCTGAAATGTCAGTTCCAGGGTATCTAACACACTCTTCTGGCCTCAGTGGGCACCAGGCCTTCATGTAGTACACAGATATAAATGCAGGCAAAATATTCATATACATTTTGAAAGTTAATTTTTAGAAATTTAAAAAGAATATGTTCAGTATTGTTAAGAACTTCATTACATACTTCAAACATACAATGGTACAGAATATATACATGACCATTCCAAAAGAGAAGAAAGGGGGCATAGTAAACAAATACCAGACTAAATCAAGACTGAAACTCAGCAGGACAAACCCCAAATTCTATAGCTCTACATCTGATGCCAAAGGGCTTAGATGGCTGTTAATCTAGTTTTGTTGACTGCAACATACTTCTCTATCTTGGGTTGGTTCCACTCGCTCTCTCAAGCTTTCCTTGGCAGATATTCCATAACTCTGTCCATCTCTGACATCCTGGAATCTACAATGCAATCCAGGCTTCACATTTACACCTTCACCCAGTGACTTCTCAGACCTCCGTGCATTGACTCCCCTGACACATGCTTGGTATCAGAGATTCTCCTTAATCTTAGAGGAAGATTCCACAATTCTTTCAGCCCTGTATCCTTCATGACTCTAAAACCACATGACCAAGGCTGCCAAGTTCTGTTGCTCACTTGAGTGGACATTTTACCCTCCCCTTAAATTACATTTGTATAAGTTCAATGTTTTTGAACTTTTTAGGAACAGATAATGAGTTAGACCTTTTCTTCTGGAAGGATTAGGTGGGTGGGGCATTGCCCTGAGGGTACCACTCCTTTTATTCCATTTTTTCTTATTGCTTACAGTGCAAACCAAGTCTCTGACATTAAATTTCCTGTTGCTCTTCTCCTCAAACAGTACATTTTGTAATTTTTTTTTTGGGGGGGGGGTGTCTGACTTGCCCCTTTTCATTGTAGCTCTCTGCATTAAGAGTGGCCACTAATTACCACATGGCACAGTAGGCTGTCTTAAAGTCTCCTCTGCCAATGAAATTAGTACAAAACTCTTCAACTAAGCTTCAGGCAGATTCTTAGAAGAACAAAAAGCCACATTCTTTGTGAAAATATTGTAAGAATGGTCTCTAGCCCAGCTGCTAATACTATTTACCTCTGAAACTTCTTCAGCTGAACCTTCATAGCCCAGGTGGCTCTCAGTGCTACTGTCTTCCAAGCGCCTACTAGAATGTCCCATCAAGCCTTTCAATGTTCACCTACTTTCCTAATACAAAGTCCTAAAGTCATCCACATTCTTCTACAAAACAGCATGTTCATGCATAATACAGAAATAGCCCACTCCCTGGTACCAACTATTTTAGTTGTTGGGGGTCTCCCAGCTCTCTGTCTCCACTGGACCACCTGCAGTTATCCGCCAAGCCTACCTTTCTGTTTACACTAATCACTGTCCTTCTAAACCCAGCCCCCTGCAGGCGCTAAGATCCACCGGCAGTAACCTTCAGATTCACCAGAGCTGCTCACCTTTGCCTTGTCTCCACCGCCTGCTGAGAAGACCCTTTGTCCCAGAAGACAACATCCTTTGGATCCGCCTACGCCTAAGGACATTCATCTGTGCCCTGATCCTTGGACCCGCCCACGGACATTTCACCTGTGCCTTTAAAGACTGGGGGTTGGGGACTGGGTTTTTTTTCCCACACTATATAAACTGAGTTCCTACATTAAACTTC
>NC_034613.1:79841458-79858108 GCF_900095145.1 Mus pahari
TATAGGGAACTTTCAGGATAGCATTTGAAACGTAAATAAAGAAAATAATAATAAATAATAAAAAAGAAAAAAAAAGAATAAGAGAGTATCATATCATGGCCCCCACCCCCACCCCCGGAAAGCAGGTAAATGCCCCATCAAGCCTTTCAATGTTCACCTACTTTCCTAATACAAAGTCCCAAAGTTATCCACATTCTTCTACAAAACAGCATGTTCATGCATGATACAGAAATAGCCCACTCCCTGGTACCAACTATTTTTAGTTACTTTCTCCTATTACTGTCATGCAACACTATGACCTAGGCAACTAATAAAATGCATTTAATTTGAGGGCTCATGGTTCTATAGCATTGGAGTCCAAGACAACCATGGCAGGAAGCATGGCAACAAGCAGGATGACATGGTATTGAAGCATCCATAGGCATGAGGCACAGAGAGAGAGAGATAACTGAGAAATGGCCAGAGCTTTTGAAGCCTCAAGCCCACTCTCAATAACATACCTTCTCCAAAAAAGCTATCCCTCCTAATCCTTCCCAAGCAGTTCCATCAACTGGAGACTAAGTATTCATATATATGAGACTGTGAGATCCATTCTCATTCAAACCACCACAGCTGAATTCTTACAAAATATTAAAAATAAAAGTGCAGGAAGAATATTAGAAAAGGTCATATAGAACCAGAGACCAAATCCAAAGAAAAAGGCAAATTTTTGAAGAAGAAATATCCAAGAAATATAGTAATAAAAAGAAAGAAAAACTGGAGAATAGTTAGCCATGGTTTCCTCAAATTTATTGAAGCATAAACTGCTAAGTTTTCTATTTTGGGGTTTTTTGTTTGTTTTTTTTTTTCCGAGACAGGGTTTCTCTGTGTAGCCCTGGCTGTCCTGGAACTCACTTTGTAGACCAGGCTGGCCTCGAACACAGAAATCTGCCTGTCTCTGCCTCCCAAGTGCTGGGATTAAAGGTGTGAGCCACTATGCCCAGCTTAAGTTTTCTATTTTTAAATGAAGTTAATATGTCAAAGCACAAGTCTAGAAAGTTGAGTTCCCCAACAACTAAGATTTACTGTTTTCCATATGTCTGTTACTAGTAAATGAATAAATGCACATTCTAAGATATTTGCCTTGACTTTAAACCCTTACATTTGTCTTATAGGATAAGTACTTCTACTGGGCCATTTGAACAGAAGAGAGAAAGTGAGGCTGAGTAGTTATGTAGATCTTACAATTCTAAGGAAAAAGACCAATGATATGCTCCTGTGAGCTAGTCTCAGGCCTTTATCACTATACATACAGCTACTTATTCTGTCCTCTGAAGTCCTACAGTTCCATCATCTATGCATCTTTAATATTGAACACTTACAATTTTTCATGTTTGTTGCATTTTGATGCACAACATGTCTTCCCAACTAGACTACAAAACATTGTATACAGTACTGTAAATAATACTTCTCTGTAATCCCCACAATACTTACCACTATTCCCTACTCATTATATAAGATTTAATTGGAACTTCAACAAAGAGATAACTTTCAAAACAACTATTCCAATAATTTTGCAATCAAATGAACTCTACCAAACATCCTTTGCTAAGCAGCAGTCATTTTTTGAGATTGCTGGAAATTTAAGTTAAGAAAAGAGATGTTAATGCTTTTTATCTCATTCTATTCCTTTTGACTGATGAAACCCAAAATAATCACTTTGCATCTCCAAAGTGTTCCACCCCCGTGAAAGCAGGGGGAGAGTGAGCCATCACTAGCGCACAAATGTGTTCTGCTGAAAGCAATCAAATAAATCAAGCAACCCCCAAAATATAGTTAAAGCCAAGTGACTCAGAAACAGCTCATGTTTTTAGTCACTTTGAATCCAAAGTTACTCTGAAACATGAATATTTTTTAAAGCATTACTCATTTTGCTTTCTCTGATAAAACTAAAATAATCCAATACAATTATCTGAATGGTTATAATTTAAAGATTTAAAATGCATGCTCAAAACCTAACATTTCAAATTAGTGCCACTCTTTGGGACAAACTCTAACTAATAATAATGATCTGGTATAAAAGTATCCTGGAGAAACTAATTTGCTACCATTTTCTTTTTATTAAGCTAATCTGAGAGAGAGAGAGAGAGAGAGAGAGAGAGAGAGAGAGAGAGAGAGAGAGAGAGAATGAATCCATGGAGCTGTCCTGAAAACTGCACAGTACTGTAGAAAGCATGGACCTGAAAAAATCATTACTCAAAATTGAAAGCCACTTTCCTTTCTCACCTACAAAAGCATTTATTCTCATGCTGAAAAATTAAATATGGTTCAAGACCTTTACTTAAAAATAATTGAGTTTCACAAAATCAATAAACTCATACAATTTCCAAGTGACCTTATCAGTAGCTCAAGGATGACAAATAGGTTTAATCATATACCCCAACTCCAGCTGGTTGGTAATAGAGATGCGGATGCTGTATTGGGAAAGATTCTAAGGCCATATCCAAGAGAAAATATGTTCAGACCAATCAGCAAGATCAACAATGTGTGTGAAAGAGGAACTATTAGTACCAAAAATTTGCATCAACGGCTATAATTTCTTAAAGGTGGAATTCAAGACTGCAATCTGAATATGAGTCATGAATTTCAAAGGTGCCACTTGATTGATTGCCTCATTTCAGTAGAAAATTCATTGGTAAGTAAGCTAGATGTATGGAGCTACAGTTGAATATGAGTAAAGGAATAGAAAAGAAGCCGAACATTTTTATTAGCTTCCTATATGACAAGCACTGAATATATTAGCATTACCTTACCCATATGCTTTCATGGCCATATCAAAGACTTTTATCATTATTATAATACTGTTCCTCTGTTTTCTTTATTTCACTTATTTAACTCTCTAGCCACCATACCATGTCATACATTTTTGCTTACTCCACCAAATGTCCATCCTTCCAGTAACCTATCTTCCTCACTAATATATCCAAGCCATTGAGTCTTTCCTCTGTCTATCATCTCTATACCATGGCATCTCTCCTACTGTCTTGCCACTGACTTGTCAATCACTTCCTTATGTCCACTGTCAGTTCCATTGTTCCTTTCTTTATTCATCACAATTGCCTAGCAATTATAAATCCAGTTCTCTGTTCACCCCAGGCTTGTATCCATGCAATATAAACATGACCTTAGAACCGATGACTCATATTCACAAGTGATTATCTCAATCAGATATTTAGAAAAGTTGGCAACCCTTCTATATTTCCTTTATCTACTTAGTCTTCCAGTAGACATTTCTCTCATTTCTTCTTCTGTCTTCAAGTCTCCATATTTCTTCTCCCTTACTTCCTCTCCACTGATGGTCCTGATTAATAAGAAATACAGAAACAACCAGAAAGGAATTCATTCCAGTTTATGTCCCTCCATCTACTTTTATGCCACCCTGCCACCTGGCCCACCACTTTCATCAGTTTCTGTATGTTCTACCTTTGTTTATGATACAAGGGATAGTTTGTTCACTCTACTGTCAAAAGTCAAGTTCTTTCTTCATTAATCAATGACAATGCCATAGAAATCATGTCCTTTCTCTTATCTCCAAATGTCTTTTTCTACTAAATCATTCCCACTAGCATTCAGACAACTATATTCAATTGCCAATTCAGTACCTCCACTTGCAATATGTTTTCAAACATGTATCTCAAACTTTCCAGGTCCAAAACTAAATTCCTTGTGTTGCTCCAAATCCCAAGTACCCCATACTATTCTCTATCTCAGTAAGTAGCACCCTTTATAAATATAATTCCTCATTAAAATAATTTGACATCATCTTTGAATCTTTTACTCTCTAACCTTTCATTCCCAATCCACCAGTAAATCTTCTTCATTTTACATCTAAATCCAGCCATTACAAAAATGACTACTCATTATCAATCCATAGTCCTAGATGCCCTTACCTTTTATCAGATTTTTTGATCTCACCTTAGCTCCACCATACTATTATTTTGACACAGAGGCCAGGGACATCCTTTTGAAGATGGCATTCTTCTGCTTGAGAACCTCTACTGCAATGGTTCTCAACCTATGGATTGCAGCACCTTTGAGGTAGATGACCCTTTCACAGGGGTTGCCTAAGACCATTGGATTATACAGATATTTACATTAGAATTCATGGCAGCAGCAAAATTACAGTTATGAAGAAGAAATGAACATAATTTTATGATTGGGAGCCACCACAACATGAGGAGCTATATTAAAGGGTCACAGTATTAGGGAGGTTGAGAACCACTGCTCTAGTGGCTTCCTATCTCATTTAAAGTAAAAATTAAAGTCTCCCCATGTCTCTTTAATACTCTCCTTATAGATGCCTCTCTAACTTCAGCTCTTTTTATATTCCCCTTTTACCTCCAGTTGAATCACATTAGCTTCATTTTCTTTCTTTCTTCCTTTATTTCTTTCCTCCTTCCTTCCTTTATTCTTTCCTTTTTTTTCTTGAGACAAGGTCTCACAGTGTAGCCCTGACTGGCCTGGAACTTAAGATATAAACCAGGTTGGCCTCTTACAGTGATCTGCTTTCCACTGCCTCTGGGTGCTGGGATTAAAAGAAATGAGCCACTACCATGCCCAGTCTCCTTTTCTTTAAATACAACCGTTATGCTTCTACCTCAAAGACTTTTCAGTTGCTATCCCCTTTTCCTGGAATTCTCTTTACCCAGATATACTCTGTCTGTTCTTTCTTCCTTCCAAGACCTTGACTCAAATGTCATTTTCCCAGTAAAATCTTCCCTGAATAGGTTATTTTAATTCTTTTAAAAGTAATAATCAAATAATCTCACTTTGTCTTCATCTAATTCTACTATAAGACAAGTATTATATTTGTTTTATTGATTCAGAAAGTAATATTTAAATGGTTTAAATAACTTGCTCATGATCACATCTAGGGAATATGGAAACCAAGATTTAAACATGCACACACTTTCAAAGTCTATCTTTTATCTGAGAATCTAGAATAATCGAGTTTATGCAACTTTATGTGAACTGTACCAATGAAAAGCCAAATGAAGTTTGAAGGGCAAGTTCTTCTGCAGATTTTCAACTTATAAATAAAATTGAAATTAGTCATTTAGAAAATTCATTCACAATTATTAATACAAGCACTGAATATCACAGACTTCTAAATTTTATCTATACTTTCCGTGACTGTTGATAAATATCATACTACCAACAGTTTGGCCAAATACATAAATACATATACATACATATGTACATGTATAAATACTATACCTGAATCTGAAAAAAACTGATAAACTAGGAATTCTCAAGCTTAGCACTAATGAGATTTGAAGCTGGACAAAACTCTTTAAGGTGGATACTGGAGTTGTTCTGCATATCATAGGGTGGATACCACTATCACTAGCCTCTACATATTAAATGAGATATTGATAATACTACTTAACTCCATTGTAAAAATTAAACATTCCTCCCAAATACTCCTAATGTCTCTCATGGAACATAAAATTGTGCAAATCAGTCCTAGTTAACCACTGATCTATATGCAACTATCATTCCATATGAGAAACAGGACAGATGGATGTGATAAATTAAGCCACATGAATCCAATCACCAAAATGCACTGTGAGATTCTGCACAGATCAAATGATACACAGCATTTGACAAATAAACTTTGATGAATAAGTTTCTGGAATAAAAAGCAGAAATGAAAAGGATGCCTTGGATGAAGATATGCTTAGAGGACATATTTTAACAAAAAAAGAAACCCTAAGTTATAGGATTTAAAGATATACCACTACGTAATAAAACTATAAACATATAGGAAAGAGTAATTACTGTAAAAGTCAAATAGGGAGGAGACGGTGTTGAAGTTGATATGGGACACTTGGCTGGCCTTGGGGCTTCTTAGGTGACTGACAAGATTCTATTTCTAGACTTGGGTGGCATTTAAAAGAATGCTCATAAGCATTAATTATGCTTTCTGATTGCCTTATCTCCTGCTCAATGTCTATGTTTTTTTCAACACATCAGTAAATGAAATAATAAATAAACAGAAGAATTTGTCTTCCTTTCTACTTCCCTTAGGTTTGTGTTCCATGAGAACTGTCCTTGAGAAGAGGAGTATGGATTTATAGAGTTCAGGTCGATGTTTATGTCCTCTCAGTCCAGAGGTGTAAATCCTCATCACTGCTTCAAAAGTGACTTTCGAAGTCATAGCAGGACTCACTCCAACCCAATACAAGCCATATGTGAGATGTCCATTTCTTGGCCTACTTTTGAAGGAATGTCAAATCAACAAATACCTACCAGGGAGTCTTGTGCTCCAGGCTGTCTGCCAGGCACAATGAAGGAAGCAAAATGCAAAGCAGGGAAATCTTGGCACATGTGAACAAGGCTCGTGAGAACTGCGTGGGCTGAGTAGAGATTTGTGAGACAATGACTTTTGGAAGACTTTTGCAGGATAGGGGAGGGGGGATAGAGAGGCAAAGACATAGACAGGGAGAGGGAGTCAGAGAGAGACCAACAGACCACAGGTGTACCTCCTTCCTTGCAAAAGATCTGCTCCTGAAGAGTTCTGTGGTGATTAAATTTTTATAAATTTAATTATATTTTCTCATTGACTTACATTATAATCAGAGAGTGGCTTTATCTACATTTCGGATTAATCTTCAACTGGCAGTGGCTCCCAACAGTTTAAGTTTCCCTGCTTCTCTGTCAAGTAGTTAATAGTTTATAAACAAACATTTAAAGGCACTATCTAAAGGAACCCTTGAGTGAATCCTTTTGAACAACAAAGGATACTTCGGCAATATTTATAAATAATCATTAGATCAGAAGCTCACCAAGGTTCTTTGAAATAAAGCAGACCGGTATAACTTTACTGTAATTAAATCTCTAAACCCTATTTTATGTGTGTTTTAGGACATTCAGCTTTACTGATATTTCCCTTTTTTAATAGCATTCAGAAGGTCGTTTTGTACAGACACTTACAGGAAGCACTACTAAACATAGCTCTATGCCTGTATCAGCAGTTATGAAATAAAAATATGATGCCATTAAATGTAGAAGAGAGGTGATTTGAAAGGACTAGCCCATTGGTTGGTCAGCTTGTGACAGAAGAGGCTCAGGCTGCTCACGTTAGCAGTGTCTTTTGAAAAGCAGACTGCCTGGAAATCTCAAGAATGTTACTGAAGAGCTAGAGCAAAGGATGGAGCATATTAGCCCTACCTATTCCAGCAGTGTCACCAAAACTCTCCCACCACATCCTTTACACTATATGGCTTGTCTCCTTCTCATCTACCCTCTACATTCACATTTGATGCTCTCTCCAACTTCCCAATGATATTCCCCCAATAAACTAAGGAAAGCTCAATGTCAACATCATGAAAGCCCATTATACTTCATATCATTAGGTCTAGAACAGGGAAGAGGATTCCTAAACTACCATAAAATAGCAGAAGTCCAAGACTACTGATGCTTCTGTGGCTAGGTTAAGAAAGGTTGCCTTTGCACTTCATCTTGACTGCAAATTATAGACAAGTTTTGAGCTCATTCTGTAAGTTACACATACCCAAAGGGGTATGATTTATGAAGGGTTTTAGTCTGGCTAGCTTAGTTATTTCTGATTAAGGACCTCCATTTGTTTTGGGTTAAATGGATAAAGGTTAGTTCACTGTTTTGTCTTCAGTGACATGAATATAACTTATAATTGGTTTATTTAGAAAAAATACTGGAAATAAAAACTGGATTGCACCATAGAAGAATAAATCAAGAATGAATTTTGTTGTGGAAGGCACAAAAAGGGATGCTCTTGACAAATAAATTACTTTCCACGGATGATAGTGTTGTTTCTCGGGGAACAAACACTGTCTCCCACACTGTAATCAAGAATCTCCATCCTAGCCAGGGTGGCAGACAAAATAACTCACATTCTTTTATAAACCCTCCTCCTTGACTGAGGAGTAGGTCCTATAAATTCCATCTAACCAATGGAATACAATAAGGTGGAGGTGTTTTCCAGATGTAACAAAGGTTCCTAATCAGCTGAATTCATTGTTGCAAAGGAAGATTACATCTGGGTGTGGTATCACACTGTAATTCCTGATAATGCAGGAAGATCATGATTTAGAGGTCGACTAGGACTGCATAGACAAGCTCCTATCTGAAAATGTGGGGAGGGTACCCTAAGTGTGCCTGACATAATTAGATGATGTATATCGAGATGGAGAATCAAAGAAATAGAGACTCTTGTTGGATATCCATGTCACTCAAATGGCAGGAAAGGCTTTCCCTGCGGTGGGTCCCCTTTGAAAACTTTGCCAGCTTTGTAAACTGTATATACTTTATAAACTCTGTACCTGCTCAAGGCAGGAAAGTGGCCAGGCCCCCGCCTGAGGAGCTCCAGCAGCCATGCCCATCCCCTAGACNGNCCTGTCATAACTGTCACAAAGGTCATTTCCAGCCCCTCAACAGGACCCTTCCCAGATTATGCTAACTTTAGGTGAAACAGTCTGAACAAAAGCAACCAATCCCTGAATAGGAAAACCCACCAATCCCTGAATAGGAAAGCCCACCAATCCCTGAGCTTCCCCAAGCTCAGGACTTGAAATCCCACCACTCCTCACCTTAGAAAGCTTCACCCTAGAAAGCTCCACTCCCCCCCCCCAAGAATCCCTATATAAGCACTATGCTTTGTCCAACTCCCTGCTGTCTGCTCCCTCCCCAGAGCATTGGCAGCCACTCCTCTTTTATGAGATTTGCTGGCTGGTATGACTCATTGGGAGAAGACAGGAAGCAATGAAGAGAAGAAGGGAAGAAGGGAAGAGAAGGAGTGGGGCTAAAGCCCCTGGGACCTGCAATGCCTCTACTGAAGAGGCTTCCTCTCAGAGCTATGTGGTTCCTGGGCTCCCATATCTCAGGATGCCCTTCCCTTGGGTCACTGTCTCACCTCAGAACTGTGTGTTTCCTGGGCTTCTGAGTCGCAGGATACCTTTTTACCCAAGCAAAAATGCCAACATCTGTCTTTTGCTGACTTTGAAGAAGTAAGCTTCCATTCTCTTTTGAATAGATTCTGCTAATAAACATGTGATCTTAGGATGAATATATCTTTCTCTATTGAGTTCTTAAGATGAGAAATTTGCCGAGATAACACTTTAATTTCAGACTTACAGGACCCAGAACAAAAACCTCAACTAACCTGTATGAAAACTGATTAACAGAAACTGTACTACATTGTGTGGCTTTTGTTTTAAGAGTATTTATGCAGCAACAGAAAGCAAAGATAGCTACGAAGAATTAACAATGGGGAATCCTAACCCACGAGAGTAATGGAGGTGACAAAACCAAAAGTTAACACAAGTTAAAGCAAGTGTTCTTTTCCGGGTCTAAAAGCAAGAGCTCTAGAATGTAGCCCTAACATGTATTTCAGAATGGTTTTCCCCACCCAGAATTGCTCACTGACAATAAACCACCATTCTGTAACAGTTTAAAGATACTATACTATGTCATGTAAACTCACTATGTAGCTGATATGACCTTCAATTTCTGATCATCCTGACTCCCCCTTCCCTTTCCTGGGAAGTCCCTGTAATAGATGACAGGCACCCAGTGCCAGGGATCCATCTCAGAGCTTTGTGTATACTGAGCAAGCATGTGGACAATTGAGCCACATGTCCAAGCTCCCCATTCTGCCTTTGCAAAAAGAAAAACAAGCACATATACAGTCTAATCCTTAAGTGCAAAGATTGGAAGGAAGCAACTGCTCCCAAACAAGAAAAATCATAATCTCAGTAGATAACTACGTGAGAGAGGGAAAGAGACAACTATGTGAGAGAGGGTGGGGAGGGTGGGGGAGTGGGAAAGGGAGAGACTAGGACCTGGCATGGGCTTTTGAAACCCCAAAGCCAATGACACACTTCCTCCAACAAAACCACACCTCCTGATTCTTCCCAACATTTTACCAATCCTAAACAATGCATTGAAATCTATGAGCCATGGGCTCATTCCCATTCAAACCACCACAGTACCCACAGCTATATGAAAATTTAATGAAAGAAAACAAAAATAAGATGTCTGTTCCCAACATGTGTCCAGTAGCTGGGATTTGCCTGTGTATGGATGAATACATGGAATCAAAAGGAAAGAGTTTATCATTGCAAAAGGAGTGATAAGTGTGAGGTCTGTGTACTTGGTATGCAAAGGAAGAATGAGAGACAATGACAGAAAATCTTAATGCAAGAATCCAGAAGAGTTAATGCAGCCACAGAGCAGTGGTTCTGTGACTCTGGGACCTGCCATGACAGCAGCAGCACCTGGAATTTTTGTTGGAGATGCAAATTCACTACCCCAGAGTGAATCAGAAATTCTGGGGAGAGGCCTAGCAATAGATTTCAAGAACCAAGTTCATAGACATTGGTAGACAAATGAAGCAGTCTTATGGGAGTGGATGAAAAAATAACAGTGAATGGTTTTAATGCTACATATTAAAATCTTTAACTTTAACCCACTACTGCTCAGGTGGGCCTATCCTCAGACATTCCAATCTAGTTCACAGGAAATAGGGGCTGGACAGCCAAATTATTTACTAGTTCTCCAGGTGATCCAAATGGGGATCCAGAGCATGGGGCCCATGATATTAAAAAAGGAGTTGGCATTTTGTTTTGTTTTGTTTTGTTTTGTTTTTTTGTTTTTTTTATAAAGAGGACATCACTCAAGATTGCTATATAGATGACCTCTAAAAAACAACAACAACAAAAACAAAAACAAAAACCAAAAAACCACTTGACTCCTCCTGCAATGGTGTTCTGCTGCCTCCAAAGTATTCACACATATATTCTCAGCTGTCAACACTGTTACGATTTTGCACAAGGCAAGGATATTGCTTTTATTTCAGCAGTGCAGAAAAAAAGCAGCAGCAGCAGCAGCAGCAGCAGCAGCAGCAGCTGGCCCCTTTCACAGTCCCTGTTCACCCTGGGAGCTGGCTGTACACAGCAGCAAAGCTCTCCTTCCCTGACCTCAGGCTTTGCAGTGCTCCTGAGAGACTTTGAGGAAGAAAAGCTGCAGTTTCTTGTACTTACAGTGGCACCAGTCACCTCAGGGTCCTTGTCATGCTTGGCCTCCAAACCTCCCTTAGGGCCTAGCATACAGAGGCAGATGATCTAAGCTGTCTACACATCCTTCCAACAGCTTTGAGAGACTCCATTGCTATCTGATATCTGAGAAAGGAAACACTGCACCAAGTCCAGCTGGGGGAAGACTTTAAATAAAGGAAGCTTTCGACTGTTTGGGAAGTCACCACTGTTTCTTTCCAGGGCTCAGAGATAGTCTTTTAACTTGTTTGCTTGGATTAGTGGGTAATGGGA
The DNA here is from genome assembly GCF_900095145.1 of Mus pahari. NCBI lineage: Eukaryota > Metazoa > Chordata > Mammalia > Rodentia > Muridae > Mus > Mus pahari. Next base: position 79,852,804 of record NC_034613.1, read on the forward strand.
AAGCTCAAGCCCATACAGCTCAGATTGCTGTGCTCTGTATAACTTACAAGTTCTGTATATACACGTATACACATAAGGCTTTCAAAGGCATACCTGATAGGGATAGCTCCACCACTATCTGATAACGGTGTTGAATCATTGGATAGCTTCACAAAACATGAACAACAACTAGGAACAAACAATAATGTTTTATCCCAGAGGCTCAAAACATAGTATATCATCAATGACAAGGTTGAAGGCAACAAGATTTTCCACTGGGAATTTCAGATTTTAAAAAGCTCAAGATGAGCCTGGTGGTGGTGGTCCACCCCTTTGATCCCAGCTCTTGGGAGGCAGAGGGAAGTGGATCTCTGAGTTCCAGGACAGCCTGGTCTATAAAGCAAGTTCCAAGACAGCCAGGACTACACAGAGAGACCCTGTCTCAAAAAAAAAAAAAAAAAGACAAAAACAAAAACAAAAAGCAACAACAACAAAAGACTGGAGATTGTTATGATGACACACACTGGTAGGATATGCCAAAAAAGCAGAGGCAGGAAGATGATGAGTTCAAGGCCAGCCTGGGCTACACTTTTAAAGCCTGGCATGGTGGCCCACACCTTTAATACCAGCACTCTGGTAGTAGAGGCAAGCAGATCTCTGTGAGTTTGAGGGCAATGTGGCATGTTCTAGGCCATCTAGGGTCACACAGACTTTTTCTCAAAAATAAATGAATATATAAAAAAGCTGAAACAAACATTTCAAAAACTGTAAGCATGTTACTTCAGGGAAAGTGCCCAAGGGCAGCCAAGGAATGGATGTTAGGGTGGTAAAAGACACGCTACTTCAAGTAGAGCCTCAGGTTAGGTCTTGTTTATTGTTTTGGGGTTTGGTTTGGTTTTGTTTTTTTTTCCCAAGACTAATTAAACTACTTCTCAGGGTGGCTGTGGTTTGGGGGTGTGATTTTTTTGCTTACCATGAGACGTGAGAACGTTTAGAGGCATTTTGGTGGAGAAGGGTGCTACTAGTATCTAGTGGGACAGTGCCCAGGATGACCCCACAGCAAAGGACCATTCAGCACCATGGTATTAATGGCAGGCTAGTGAAATTCTACTTTTATGAAATGCATCCCCACGAACAGTGGAGAAGGAAAACCCCTATGAGCTTTGTTTCTATGAAGACCTGGACTCTCCTCTTGGGTTTCCACCAAGCATCAGAGAAGAAGAAAGCTACTCTCCTTCAGGACTCATAAATACTTCTATAGAGACCCAGAATGCCAAAGTGTCCGCTAGAGAAATGCATTACATGGTTAGAAATGAATTTGCCTTTCCTTTGCCATAGTGAAATGTCTACTTACCAAAAAAAAGTTATAATGTATATAATCAAGATATCAGCATCATCTTTCCTCATTTCAGGATTTTTTTTTAAATGTCCAATAAAACTGCCTATGCACTGGGTTGTTTTTTGGTTTTTTTTTTGTTGTTGATGTTGTTTTTGTTTTTTTTAAACCAAAAAAAAAATCTTGCTATATCCGTTTTCAGCTGAAAGTATTATGTTGCCTTTCATTCAGCGCTTTCATAAAAAAACATAAATTCACTGATTAAAGATGAAATCATACATATTCTTGTCTCCTAAAAACACTGCCTAATGTACTTAAAATTCTTTTCATAGGGGGTTGAGGGGCACACAGTGGAGACAGTCTATGCAGGTGGAGGGGTGAATTGTGGCCACCTTGTGGCTAATTGCTATAGGGACAAAGGCAGAATGACCTCCAGAGCCCCTGGCATCTGCAAACTTGCTTCTTATTCTAAATTTATTTCTGAGCACAGTGATTGAGCATTGACTGAGCAGAGCTCCACTCTCCATAATTCTAGGTAGGCAACCAGCTCAGCTTTGGAAAGTTCCACAGCCACCACCTTTTACGAGGTGCAACAGCTTAGGATGTTCAATGCAACCTCCCAGGGGTGTTTAAAAGCAAATTCAATTTCCTTCTTGTAGCTCCTAGTGACACAAACTCTAGAATAGCCATGAGTTATTGGCTCATTGTCTGAATTTAGATTATATTGTGTACAAATGTGTAATGTGGCCATCCTAAAATAAATTCATTAGCTTCTGAAACGGAATGATTGTGCCTCCGTAAAAAGGCACTAGTCTGGAGGAGTAAAAAATATGGCTTTCTACCTACCACACTCATCACCAACTAAATGTACCATTTTAACTCTTTCTTGCTGCTTGCGTGCTTGCTTTTTATTTTCCTAGTCAGAGTTTCCTCTATGTACCCTTGGCTTTCCTGGAACTCACTCTGTAGACCAGGCTGGCCTTGGAATCAGAGATTACTGTCTCTGCCTCCTGAGTGCTGGGACTAAAGATATGTGCCACCACTGCCCAGCTCATTTTGTTTTCTTATGACTAAAACAAGAGGCAACAAAATTTGTAGGGTTTTCACATATTTATTTTAACAATGGATCGCTTTTTATTTTCAGAAAGTTCCAAAAACCTAAATGTACCAACCCAATCTGAAGGCAGAAAGGCCAGACACATCTATTACTACCATCCCCTTCCTAACTCTCAGTTCCCCACCATCCAAGTCTCCTAAACTATCTCCACTGCATCCAGGCCAGCAGTTGATGGATGACAAATGGAAAAACTGATTTCCAGTATCCTTTGTATTCTGAGTGTCTAAACAGACAAAGTTTTTAAAAGGAAAATATTTTACAAAAATGCTTTATAGACATACTTCCAACCTCTTGGCTTAGAGAAGTTCAGTCTCACTAAGTAATTACAGAACAATTCAATTCTCTACATTAAGCCATTTGCCTCTGGTGCAGAATACCAGAGAGGGTGTTTTGAAGAGCACTAGACGAATTGCTCTTACAAAGTACCTGGAGTGCTCTGGCCTGAACAACCTCACTGATTGTTTCCCCAGCTTTTGTTCCCACTGACTTTATGATGGCCTGCTGCAGGCCATGCAAAGTACACAGGTAAGGCCTAATCCATCCAATGATCTCCATTCAGAATAGAGCTTGAGCCTCCTTTAAACCCAGCTCATGCATTGCTCAAGTGACAACGGCTGCCTTTATTGCTGCCCTTTTTCTTGCATGAGTGATAAAATGTGTTTGTATTTGCCCTTTATCCCTGAAACCTAATTATTAAGCAATCTAAAGCAGGAGACATCATTTTATCTCGATGGGCTCTGAGGCCCCAAAGGAGAACTTAATATGAAAACAAAATCAACATTTTTATCTTGATGGAATTGGCAAAATATATTGATTTAGGCAGACACCTACTGTTGAAGAATACTAAAACTATTTTTTGAAAAGCTACAATGCATTTGATAGTCAATTCAAGCAATTTTTTCCAAATATAAACTATGATTCGGGCACTATTGTCAGTAGGGTATTGTTGTAGTCCACAAGTCACTTACCCAAATCCCTTATTACACTCATGAAATAAATGAAAAACAGTGGTAAGTACAACAATTAAGAGAAATAATGCCCAGTGGGGTTGCAAAGGGTAGTATAGCCAGTTGGGGCTGGAAAAGTTAGGATGCAGGACTCCTAAACTAGTTTGTAAAGAATGATAAAGTGAATACTGTTTTCCTTTTGGTTCTTGTGGCCAAGACCACTATCACCCCTATTCTTTGAAGGAATGTGGCCCCATGAAGTTTTTAAGTCTCTCCTGCAGATTACAGTAAAATGTTGCCACATGTTAGTTCTGCATGTAAGCATCAGTGATGTGCACCACTTCCAAGTCTAGAAAAGAAAAAACTCTCACCTCCAATATTTATTCTCTTTCACCATCCATCATCTGTCCAAATGGAAAAGACTCCAAGGAACTAGTAAAGGCAGAAAAATGTAGAAGCCAAGGTCCCTGAATCTGTAGACAGAGCATCCTCCAGGACTAGTTGTTGGAGATTTTAGAAGATAGTTATAATTCCAATAATCAAACAATAGAGACAGTGCAAAACTTTGTTGCTCACCATTTAATTAGTAGATAATGAGTAACCTTTAAATGGTTTTGTACAAAGAAATAAATAACCATTTGTTTAGTTAAGAAATTGAACTTGGGTGGTGATATGAAACATAGATTGAGGAATGGGATAAGAATAGAAGCAGAGATAACAAAACAAAAGTTAGAACTGCAAGTAAAGGCAAGAAGGATAGGTGTTTGAATTTGCTCATTAGCAATGGGGACACAGAACAAGAAAAATACTCAGGTGGCACTATTAAAAGACCCACCAGAATATGAGTAGGTACACAGGGGATTTGAGAGCAACATGCAATATTTTAATTCCTAGATTGGTAAAATTTCATTTGCAGGAAATGAAGCACAAATAGTGAAGATCGGTATGACAGATTAGTGATCATTTTGAAAATCTTTAATATGTTAAACAGGTAGATACCCAGAGTATAGTAGAACACATATAGGTCTAACAGTAAAAGAAAAGAAGACTCAAACTGTACAGCCTTTGTTGCTTTGGCTCTCCCAGGTTTTGCTAAAATATAATAATAATAATGGTAGGTGGTGGTGGTGGTGGTGGTGGTGGTGGTGGTGGTGGTGGTGGTGAAGGAGAAGAAGGAGATGAAGGAGGAGAAGGAAGAGGAGAAGAAAGAAGAGGAGGAAGAGAAAGAAGAGGAGGAGGAGGAGGAGGAGAAGGAAGAGGAAGAAAAGGAGGAGGAGGAGGAGGAGGAGGAAAAGGAGGAGGAAGAGGAGGAGGAGGAAAAGGAAATAAATAATTACCACTCAATAAAAAAAAGAGACCCAAGCTGAAAGTGAGATTTGAGAATCACTTGGTTAGCATCATGCAGTCTGATGAGGTTGCCCAAGAATACTGAATGAAATATTGGATGAAATGAACAATGAAAAGGTTAAAACCTGGAGAACATTTAAGACAGGGCAGATGGAGAGTAGCCTGAGGAAAACTACGAAAGAATGAGCTGGCAGGTAGAGAATACAAGAGAGAGGACTAAACAAAAGTCACATGCAAAGAGAGTTTAATATTTAACAGGGGTTATGGGAGAGTTCAACTACTGGAAAAACAGTTTGCAGCAGTGGAAGGGAGGGGGATAGAGAAGAGACAGAGAGAGGGAGAGACAGAGGGGGAGAGAGAGGGGAAGAGAGGGAGAGAGAGGGGGATGGAGAGGGAGAGAGGGAGAGACAGAGGGGGTAGAGAGAGAGGAAGAGAGGGAGAGAGAGGGAGAGGGAGAGAGGGAGAGGGGGAGAGAGGGAGAGACAGAGTGAGAGTGAGCCTCCATGTGGAGGCCAAAGGACAACCTTGGATATCATTCTTAAGATGCTGCCAACTGCCGGGAAGTGATGGCACACGCCT
>NC_034613.1:79859258-79881083 GCF_900095145.1 Mus pahari
TTTCTTTGGGAATTTACTGTATCTAGCATCACAATGAACCCTTCTTCTCTCTCTCTCTCTCTCTCTCTCTCTCTCTCTCTCTCTCTCTCTCTCTCCCCCATATGGTCTCAAATAAACCTTTTAAACTCCTTTTGGTTTCTCTATTGTCTGTTTTTCCTCTAACCTGTAGCTCTAGCTCTGGTGGCCTCTTCTGGCCTCTGTGTGCACTTGAACACATGTGGTACTCAGACATAGACTGATAAACATTAGTAAAAACAGATCATTTTAAAAGATCTTTTAAATGGTATTTGGAACAACTGAAAGCCTACTTTAACATTCTTAAAAATAATAAAAATAACTCTTCATCTTCTGCTTAAGTTACACAAAAATATAAGATCATGTTTTGTCTGCTTGTGTGAGAGATGGACCCAAAGACCAAATAGAGTTTACTAGACTAAGTCATAAATTCATATCCAGAAATTAAGTGAAAAATCAACATGTCAATGTCCCATGGCAAAAAAGGAAATGTGTAGCTGCACCTCTTTTAGAGTTCAAGCATGTAATTAAAATATCTCATGCAATCCTGTCCCCACCAAATGCACTAAGGAAGATCTTATTAAAAATAGTCGCTTTATAAAAGGAAAATCATTCATGAAGTATTATCCAAATCACACTCCAACTTGATTTTATTCTAAAGTTTTGTTCATCAGGGTAAATGGTTTATTTGCAACCACTGATATACTAATCCTTTTGATGGTGGTGGTCATAGTTAACTTACATCATCACCTTTAATCTTATTAAGGCTAACACTTAATGGAATGTCCTGGGGAAAACTAACAGGGAAGGTTTTAAATGGTGCGGACTCTTTCAAGTATACATGCTAAACCCTTCCCTCTTCTACATCCATATTACAGGACATTCAAGGGTAGCTGGCATGCCTCCTAACAGATGCTATCAGGAAATACTGAGCAGGTCTTCTGCATTTGAACATTCTACTTGGGAACATTTATTGCAGGGTTGAAATCAGTTGGGTGGCCAGTTGTCCTGTCTACTGGACTCCTTTAGGAAATTAATTTGTTGTTTTTTTTTTTTTCTGAATCACCATAGCTAGCATTTTAATATGAGCCGAGACTGCCCTTCCAACAACTAGGAAAGACTCTTGTGACCTCCCTTACGGAATGGGTGTATCCCTATTTCTGGCCTAGTTTCAACATTAGTCATGATGTCCCAGAGAAGCACTTTGGGAGCAGAGGAAGCTTCAATATGAAATAAACCACATACCTGTGGTAAGAGGAGGGAAGCGGGATATATAGTTCCTTGTCACTTTGGATATTGTGTGATAATAGTTGGGCAGTGTAATCCATAACAGTCCAAAGCAGCTGCTAATGCATGCAAAAGCTCAGCACAGTGATAACATATTACAGTTTTTGAAACACCAATGTGCTCCCCAAAGTGACCTTCAGAACCTAGAATCATGGGGAACACAAAAGAAATAATCTATTATACAAATGTTACATAATCATTCATTAATTCCTTAATTTTTCAACCATACTTTGTAAACAGACTTTATCAAGCTTTTTATAAATCCCTAAAACACAGAATTAAACAAAAGGGACCAAGTCTCTGCCTTCAGGATGCATATATTTATATGGGTGGCTTGTATGTTGAAATGCATACCTGTCTCACATAACCAGGACATCCTAAGACTAATGACACTGGGGTTCAGTTGTTGTGACACACTTTTTCTGTAAATGTCTCTTCCTCGCACTGTTACTGTAATAACTTCCAGCTCAAAGATGACTTATTATTAATAGTATGTCAAGCTTATAAAACCTGAATCTTAGAGAAGCACGCGCAGATTCCTTAGTTTGAGACCATTTTACAATCATTATTTGACTCACTCATCCCGACAGCACTAGAAGCTAATATGGAATACAATATTCAAATGGGACAGAATAAGAAAATGAGACTAACAGCAACAATGTTGCTTTCCCAACCCATATAAGGCTAAGATTCAATCCCAAGTCCATCTGGTCCAGTGTCTTTGCCTTGCTCACTATGTGTTTTTAAAGTGACTTTAAAATCACTCATTTTAATGTTCCATTCTTATCAAAGGAAACATCTCTAAGTGCTTCTAATGTACACCTATTTTCTTCAATCTTCTATTTAGTCACACTTGTTTTATGAACTACACCTTACAAACTCCTTCGAGCTCCACAATCAATGAGAATACTAAATGGATTGAGCATCTGCCCTCAGCATTTTTATTCTAGATAGGAAAATGATTACCAAATTCATGCCTGTGAGTTCACCTTTCAACATTCATTTAATCAAGATGAGTAATTACCCTAGCGGGCAGTAATTAGGTAATTAGTAAAACTAGTTAATACAAATAGCATATTAATATAACCAAATAAATGCTAGTATAATTTTTATAATTATTGTGGCATATAGGTCTACCTGATTTTTCTAAGTAAAAGACACATAATTTCTAGGCTATGTATTGTACAATTTCCACTTGCATGTGGGAATGCCTTTTGACATCTGTGACCCTGCAGAGTAAAAAGGAGATTGAGACAATTATCTCGGGTACTGAAGCAAAAGCCTGCTTGCACTAAAATTATCAGCCTAGTCTTTGCCTGATTTTCTCTAAATGGTTGCTGTTCCAATTTTTTTATATAAAAAAGAGCCACCTTGTAGCATAGTACCTAAATAGCATTCTGGGCTTAGAAAATGAAAATACAGCATTATAAGAATAATTTCTCCTGGACAAACAACTATGCACATTGGCAAAATAGTCTATAAATTATATTTCTCTCCCCCAAGAGAAAAGATTTATCTTTAGCAACGCTATCCTGTGGTTTCCCCACTCCCAATCCAACATGGAAAACCTAAACCAAGTATAATGAAGAACACATTCCAGAGAAAAATTCAATATCCCTTACTATTACAACACACACAAACACACACATACAAACACATACATGCACACACTAATCTGCATCTGTATTTTCAGTAGTAAATATTATATCACCACAGTCACAACATCCTGTGATGGCTTTGCTTAAAATTGTTACCAATCTTAGCATAATCTTTAGATAGGTATTGATCCACACACAGGATAAACAACAAGATAAGAGCAAGATTTATAGAAATAGCTTAGTTCTCCCTAAACGTGAACTGACAACTGATTTACATGTAGTCAGAAAGGCTGTGGACAAAGAAGGCTCTACTAATGCCCCAAATCCTAGAATGCTGGCCACATGAGAAACAACTTACAAGGTCACGACTTCGAATCTAGCTTATGGTTCTCTTGTTCAAGGTAACTGCTTAATATTTCATTAAAGTTATTTCATTATTGTCCATGAGCATAGGATAATGTATTTGATGTCCAGACCTACTTTTAATGGCAGAAACCCTAGCTCAGTTAATATTTTTTCATATTGGCATCAGTAATAAAGGCATATTCTTGAAATCTTCTTCATTAGGTTTTTTGTTTGGTTTTGGTATTAGTTTTTCTTAAGGGCCAAGGTTTCATCTGTATCTGTAACTACATATATAATAATACACTGCAATTCAACTAAAACCTTTTTTTCCTTCTTAGAAATACAAATGCAATTATGGTTGGTAATTCAATTGTAATGTCGCTAAAATCAACTGACCCTTCTATACAATCCAACCTCATTAACTTTGGCTCAAGCCTTATGGATATGCAAAGCAACCTGAAATCTTGCCTGGTTTCTTCCCAAACCCAAGAAGTTGCATTTTTATACGATTTTTTCTGTCATTGTTTCCAAGAAAAGTAATCATTTCTCAAACTATGAGTTATTTGTTTGAATTTCCAGTCTGTAAATTGTAAAGAAGGCTTGGGGATATGAAACAAGAGAAGATAAATTGCAAATTGGAGCTAAAGAGAAAATAAAGAGATCTTAGTGGATTCTAATTGTTTTTCACATATCATTGGAACAGCTATTATCCTTCCTTCTAAATTTATGTTGTCTGTGCATTTATCTATATTCCTATTTGTCTGTCATCTATCTGTCTTCCACCTGCCTGTTAGTGTCTCTTTATTTGGCATGGCAAGTTGTGCTGTCTTTGTCTACAAAGAAGAAAAGAAGGGGGAAATGATGACAAATCTTGGTGTGGCATGAATAGCAACGAGGTAAGGCGGATGCCTGATGTGCGGATGAATCCTGGAAATGAAGTGGCCCTTGAATTAAATTAATTTAAAATCTGGCAAATATTACCCGGCATGTTTGTCAATGTGCTGTATAATTATTAATTTGTTCATTGAAGCAACTGTATAAATAAATAGAAAGCAGAATGTCATGATTAAGCAAGCATTGAAAACTCCAGGGTCAAGGAGCCCTGCAATATAGCGATCTCAATAGCTTTCCTGGGCCCTACTTTCACGTCTCCTTGCAAAGCCACATGTCGATAACAGCAAATTAATTGGCCCACATTTAGATGCCAACAGGGCTTTTGTATTCTCAGTGCACATTTTTGTCTCCTTGGAGTGAGATGTTAGTAACCAGGGTTTTTAATATTACCCCTAGGGGAGCACCAGAAAATCTTAACAATTTCCTTCACTAGAGTATTTTCATTAGTGCTAAATGCTGTGCAATTTACATTTGAAATCAGGTGTAGGGGCAAGCAGCATGGGACAAGACATGTTGCTGTGGTGCAGGGGGATTTTGGTTTGTTTTGTTGTTGTTGTTGTTTTCTTCTTCTTCCAATGTTCTTTATTTACTCCCACAAGGTCTCAAAATTAAAGCCAACAAGTCGAAATGAAATGTTTCTAGATTTCTCTTTGCCCTTCCTTATTTAAGGGATGGAAATTCTATTTTCCTTGCACATTCAAAGCAGATTTTACCAAGATAAAGGCACACTTTAAAAATAATAATAACAATGTACCTAAAGGAGAGTGACTACTATCATGTAACTGTGATAAACAGAGATTCAAGGAAAGGGGCAAAATCCTGTGGAAAAAAAAGAGATAAAGATTAATGCAAACACTCTAGGCGTCTCAGTTTACGTCTATGTGGCTCAATTACACTACTAACTCTATCCTGAAATAATAAAACTCTTATAATGAAACACTTAACATATAAACTTCTAGTAGAATTAGTATTGATGTTAGGGTGAACTAAACTCTGGCTAATGTCATTTCAGTCCAACAAAATTATTTGTTATCTCTACTGGGATGAAGAAAATTTGCATATATGTTAAATTGGACCACTGATTTTGCCATTTTTGAAAAGTAGACACTTATGGTATATGAATTTGTTTCTTCTTGTTGTTGTTGTTTTGCTTAGATTTGGGTTTTACATTTTGAAACAAAGTCTCAGTGCAGCCTAGGATGGCCTTGAACTTATAATCCTCTAGCCTCAGACTCTGAAGTGCTGGAGCTTATAATTTCTTTTATATTTTAGCTCCTAAATACTTCAGTTGAGCTTCTAAATCCAACAAGGTAGACAAACCTAGGAGACTAAAATACCTGCAGCATAAGAACCGCCTTTTGTGCCAAGGATGGTTCTAGGTGCTGTGCACAAACATATAAAATCTAGCCCTAACACTAGAAGGTTGGCTCTGTCATCCTCAAGTTTATAAATATTAGAACTGAAACACAAATATATACTCAGAAATTCAAGAACAATTTTCCTACTGTATTTATCAAGCCTGCATATCAAGTGCCACAGCATTTCCTCCTTGGTCGTAAGAGACTTGGGAAGGTTTCTGAATACTCAAAAGATGAAGCTATTCTCCAAATCTGACTGAATGTAAAATGTATGTTTCCCATTTATAAGCAGGTGTTGGCCAGGTTATTCCCAGGCCCACTGTTAAGCTGACAGATTAATGAGTTGACTTGTTTATAGCACCATGTTCTCAAAAATGTCCCCAAAGTGGGCAAGGGCAAGATAGCACAGCAAGAGACAGAATTTTCTAGCACAGTTCTCATCTTATTGCACATCAAGATCACCTTTTATTAAAAAAAAAATCCCTATTCTAAAGAGGAATGAAGTATCCACACTTTGGTCTTCCTTCTTGGTTTTCTTGTGTTTTGCAAATTGTATCTTGGGTATTCTAAGTTTCTGGGCTAATATCCATTTATCAGTGAGTGCATGTCACATGAGTTCTTTTGTGATTGGGTTACCTCACTAAGATGATATCCTCCAGATACATCCATTTGCCCAAGAATTTCATAAATTCATTGTTTTTAATAGCTGAGTAGTACTCCATTTCGTAAATGTACCACAGTTTCTGTATCCATTCCTCTATTGAGGGACATCTGGGTTCTTTCCAGCTTCTGGCTATTATAAATAAGGCTGCTATGAACATAGTGGAGCATGTATCCTTATTACCAGTTGGAACATCTTCTATATATATATATATATATATATATATATATATATATATATATATATACCACACCCTACAGGTCCTTTGCATACATATTATGGATTCTAGTATAGTGTATTTATGGGATCCCTGGGTGTGCAAAAGAGTAGGTCAGTTGTGCTTTCTCTGTTTGCTTTTCCTTCTCCTTGTTTTGTTCAACTACCAGTGTGTTTGCTTTGTTATATTATCCCTTAGAAGCCTGTTTGTGTTCTAATGAGAGACAGAAAGGGGTTGTATCTGAATGGGATGCAGGTGGAGAGGAACTGAGAGGCATAGAGGGAGGAACATCTTCTAGGTATATGCCCAGGAGAGGTATTGCTAGATCTTAGAATAGGGAACAAAATACCCATGGAAGGAGTTACAGAGACAAAGTTTAGAGCTAAGTCAAAAGGATGGACCATCCAGAGACTGCCCCACCTGGGGATCCATCCCATAATCAGCCACCAAACACAGACACTATTTCATACACCAGCAAGATTTNGCTGAAAGGACCCCTGATATAGCTGTCTCTTGTGAGGCTATGCCAGTGCATGGCAAATACATAAGTGGATGCTCACAGTCATCTATTGGATGGGACACAGGGCCCCCAATGGAGGAGCTAGAGAAAGTACCCAAGGAGATGAAGGGGGCTGCAACCCTATAGGTGGAACAACAATATGAACTAACCAGTACCCCCCCCTCCCGCGCCCCAGAGTTCGTGTCTCTAGCTGCATATGTAGCAGAAGATGGCCTAGTTGGCCATCATTGGGAAGAGAGGCCCCTAGGTCTTGCAAACTTTATATGCCCCAGTACAGGGGAAGGCCTGGGCCAAGAAGTGGGTGTGGGTTGGTAGGAGAGCAGGTAGGGGGAAGAGAGGGTATAGGGAACTTTTGGGATAGTATTTGAAATGTAAATAAAGAAAATATCTAAAAAAGAAAAAAACGAAAAAATCCCTAATCACTAGCGATACCACACAGTAACTAAGTCAAACTCTGAGCTGCTACACGGGCATCAATAAATGTTTATTTAAAACAATAAACATAAATGCAGAGCTGCTCTAGTATCAATGAACACTAAAGAAATATCTAACGTATAACTAAGAAGATACAACTGTTTACAAATGCCCACTTAGATTTAGGTTCATGGTATGAGCATCAGGAAATGTCAACTGTGCTACACTATCATTTCTATGATTTGGGATAAATTCCAGAACGTTCTTCAGTTTTCTCTTGATAAAATAAAAATCATACTTGTCTTTACTCACAGAGAAAGCTGTTTGTCACACAAAACTGTTCAAGTTTTCCATATTTCTTTCTGTTTCCAGGCCTGTAAGTTGTGACCAGTCACTGCTGAAATTAGGCATAATTCCTTCCCCAGCCACAGTAAATCTAAGTCACACTGAACTTTGTACCACCGGGGACCAGGAACCAATTAGCAATTTAAACTATACCCAGAAGTCTTTCCTCAGCTGTCAGCACGTTTCTTTCCCAACCACTGCTAAAACTATTTTTCTTGTGGTGGTGGCGGGGGAGAAACAACTCTTTTAGTTTCAGGATCAGCTGGCTCATCTTTGGAGTCTTTCTTTTGCCTCTCTTCTTCCCTGTAGTGTGATTCCACCGACATGGATGCTACTAAAAGCAAAACGTCAACAACAAAAAACTTCTGCAGTTTTCTTTCAATCAGAAAAAAGCACAGACAGCAAACTATGAATTGAAGATTTGCCCTTTGTTTTGTTTTGCTTTGCTTTGTTTGCTGGAGTTGAGACTTGAAACATGTGCTGGGTCTCACATGTGCTGGACAATTGCTCTACCACCAAACTTCCTCCCCAGCCCTAAAACTTATCTGGAACAAACAAATTCTACATCTATTTCTCAAGTCTACTTACTACTTAAGAGCATAAACAGTTTCCTCAACAGCTTGACTTCCCCTTGTCTCAAAAACCTAAATGGATGACACCCAACAAACACCATCCAGGGTTCCCACATACAAAGCTTTTGAAATTAGAGCTATGCTGTTCATTTTAAGAGTTTTAGACTATACGTATATGTGGCAGAGGAGGGGATATGGGCATGTAAATGCAGTGCCCAAGGAGTCCATAATAGGACATGAGACCCTCTGGAATGGGAGTTTCAAGCAGTTGAGAGCTGCCTAATGTGAATGCTGGGCAATGAACTTGAGTCCTTTGCAAGAGAGGTTTGTGCTCTGAACCACTGAGTAATCTCTCCAGCCCTTATGTTGTTAATTTTAAAATAATCATGAGGTTTTCACAATACCACTTTTTCCAATGTCTACCATCAAGCTCTTACATTTTTTTAAATATTTCTTTTGTTTTTGAAATTGTACTATAATTACTCCATTTCCCCTTCTCTTTTCTCCTGCCAGTGCCTCCCATATGCCTTCCTTGCTCTTTTTCAAATTTCAGCATTAGCTTTCTTTTTTAAGTTTTCCAGGTACTTCCAGTGTATAACCAAAAGTAGGGACTGCTTACTTAAGGCTCTGATGATACTTCTCTCAGGCTAATAATAAAAAGAAAAAAGACCCCAATAAAGTGCAGGTAAATATTCATGTTGACATCTGCTATGTCTATAGCATCTAATCTCCAGGGAAGCAGGGCTAGTGGTCCCGTTAATGGACTTAATGCAGTAGTATTCTGGTAAATCGGCTCTCAAAAAGAGCCCTGATTTGTAGCACTTGCTGAGTTTTTCAGTAGGAAAGCTCTCTATACAGCTGATTTCAAGCATTCAAATGGACAAACCCTTAGTGAATGCTGAGAAGAGAGGCAGGCAATTGGCCCTCACAAGCTGGTACAAGCTGCCTTGTTGTAGCAGCAGTGGCCTTGGTGATAGTAGCAGCAATGAACTCATCAAAATTATTATCTGGTACACTTTTAGCTAAGTCCCAGCTAACTAGCACCCCTGGTTATCAGCTTTATTCCTGATCCTTCTGGGTCATTCTGAGAACCATGCAATACTTTCTAGTAAGTCCTTTAGCTCAACCCAAACATACTTCTTCTATTGCTTAAAGCTCAGAGCTCTGACCTTCCAAAGATTGAATGTAGAGGTTAAGAACCCAAAACCTAGAGTTTAACCTCCTGCAGTCCTAGGAAAGATTTTGATTTAAGACATTTGCATCTGAAGAGGATGAAACTCTTAAACAAATGCTGCTCACAGTTTAATGAGAATCACCTGGGGATCTTGTTAAACTGCAGATCTTCATGGCTTAGGTCTCAGTAGAAGCAGAAAGTTGATGTCATCTCTCACAGCCCCCTGGGGATGCTGTGATACAGGTCCAGGAGCATACCACCTGGGGGAAGTCCTAGTCTTACAAAGCTAAACAGCTAATGGTGTGGGTTCTTGCAGACACCTCTACTTTCAAGCTACATAACAGCTTGTCTACCATCCTTTTTCTAATCAGTGTCCCAGAAACAGAAGCAACTGCCACCAGTAATATAGATGGGGACTGTTGTGACAATCTATCTCTAGATGCCTGAGAAAGCATCTCTCATCATCTGTAACCACCTTCCTAAGTACTAGCCTTAGATATAAATTCACTTACTCAAGCACTCAACATTTCTTTATTTGTTGCTGTTTGGGATTTTTATTTGTTTCTGCCTCTGCAGACTTGGAATTTCAGGCATGCATCACCATGCCTGAAAATCAATAATATTTCTTATTTACCTTATTCTTAGTGCTCCCCCCTAAGTTTAGATAATTCTTGGTTCTCCAGCTATGTGTTTTAAATAAACTGAATTGGAAGCATTTACAATGCCATCATATGAGGGCTAGATTTAGCACATGTAATACAAAGTTAAAGGTCAAGTAGATCTGTGTCAGCAAGGTAATGTTCCAAACCTGCCAGCAGTTTGGCTGTGGGAAACTGTGATTTGATAATCTGTCAACTCAAGCTGTCAATCATAGCCCATTATTACTTTTATACCACCCATCTGACATTAGATCAATAGGATAAGCACTTTCTGATGTCAGATCAATGGTATGACTAAGTTTGGGGGTGACAGCTAAACAATTGCCTCTCTATCCTAGGTATGTGAATGTTGTTGCCATGAACATCAACTCAAAGTAAAATGATAAACCACTTCCTGCGCAGTGTTGTGAAAGAAATGTTCAAATCCCCAGAAATTCTTGATGTTCCCACCTACGAAGATAGAAGAGGTAAAGCACGTGTTTATTTCTATGATTTTAAAGTACACATTTTGCAACTGAGCTCATAGGGAAGGTGCATCTCACAGAGTCAGAGTCACAAGCTAACAATTGAGCCACCAGAGCTGATAGAATAAGTTTCTTGTCATGCCATAGATTTGACAGAAGGTAAAGAAATTCATATGAACTGTGAAATACATTTTTTCATTGTTCTAACTGTAGCAGTTTCCTGTGCTTAAACAGCTTCTATCTTCGAGGTTCAAGAGTGAAATTTAGTCAAGACAGAAAAGAGGTAAAGGAATCCATATTAGTTCTCTCTCTCTCTCTCTCTCTCTCTCTCTCTCTCTCTCTCTCTCTCTCTCCTCTCAGAATGCACATAAAATTCACATGCTTGACTATCAGTGACTAGTAATATATGTTCCATGTAGTCAGCATTGTGTTATGTTCTCAGACCATAAGAGTTTGGAAAATAGGTCACAAAGTTGCAACACAAGTCTAGGAGACATTAAAGAGATCTCCGTAAAGAAGTAGTATTTAAACTAATGCCTAAGTCAAGAGTGATGTACTCACTAAGCCAAGAGTGAAGAAAGAATATTCCAAAAGGAAAAAGCATGGCTAGCACACACCTTTGATCCCAGCACTTAGGAGGAAGAAACAGGAGGATCTCTGTGGGTCTAAGACAAGCTTGGTTTACATAAAGAGTTCTGGGCAAGCCAGGGCTACATAACACACACACACAGAGAGAGAGAGAGAGAGAGAGAGAGAGAGAGAGAGAGAGAGAGAGAGAGAGAGACACCCTAGGGTTAGAGAATTTGCAATAGATCTATGATGCAGAAGCACAGAAACCAAAGGGGAGAGTGGAGCCTGCCAAGACTGCAGTCAGGCAGAGGCCCAAGCTGTGTGGCCATCCACATGCACTCGTCGCGGACACACACCTGGGATGACTGATAGCAAGTGTCCAAAGATGACTTTGATTCTAAGACTCAGAGAAAAGACTGCACTAAGAGTCTGTACATACCACAAAAAAAGAAAGTGGCTCCACTCTGTGATATCCTGAGCACACTGTGAGGGAGGCAAGAGCCTGTATCTATAGCCCATTCCCATTCTCAATTTTTTTTTTCCTATAGCTTTTGGGTCTTCTGAATAGCCCATTCTACTAGCCCATCCCACATCACAGTAAAGCTTGGAAGGGCAGCCAGTGATGGATCTTAGCCACATGAGTGTTTTTCTGGAGATAACTGACTTACTGAAAATATGGCAATGCTAGGGAAGAATATATGAAATCAGGACAAGAATGGAACAATTCTAGGTATACATTGTTCTGGTCATTCCAACTCATATAATAGCCTATTATTCAGCCATGCATTGTGTGTTTGTATCAGACATGCATTGTATGCACACAAGAGTATATATTATGAATTATGAGTGCATCCATGCATGCATATCTGCATAGCCACATTCACATACATAACATCTTAAATGGTCTTGAGCTCTGATCACAGAGTTGCACACCCTGCTGAAGACTTTGCACGTACAAGTCCAGCTAACTTTCACAATAACCTAAAGCCACAGAGCCCTATATTATACCCACTTCTCACAAAAGTAAATTAAAGTTTAAAGTAAGCTGCTCAAAGCCTAACTTTGGCTTAGTAATCTTGTCCATTTTCCAGCTCAAGAAAATTTTACTTTGGTGTCTTCATTAATTACAGAACTGGTCTGTTATGTGTCCTTGATGGGGAAGAAAAGTGATAATTATGAATCCTAAATGCCAGGCTAGCTTAACCTGAAGTGAAGACCTTCATTTCATCAGAGAGCATTACAGTTCACAAGGTGGTGACCTTTAATAAAATACTGCCACATGGATTTTGGTGAGCCCCTCACTCTAATAGCCTATATTCCTACCATATGGTCAATAAGTCCACCCAAATCCAAGGAATGTATCAGGAACAAGATCCAGCTACCCAGATACCCAGCTACAGTCATAAAGCATTCTGTGAAGCAGAGACTGAGATGCCAAATCAATTTACAATGTGTATGATGATAGACCTGAAATGATCTGGTCCAGAGAAGAGAGATAAGTTAGAATGAATGTTCACAGTAGGTAAAAGATGGATCCAAAAGTAAAGAGCACCCTTTATGCACCTGCCTTTACAAATCTACTTACCAAAAAAAGCAGTTTTACTTACCTTTTAGACAGCCAGAATGCCACTTTATCATTAAGCAATGACACCAGGGAAGAAATGTGAACTTTTGAAAATTCGAACAGAGCGACAAGGATGGCTGCCAAGAAATAGCTCATCCCACATGCCTCAAACTGCTGCTCTCTGTCTGCTTCTACAAAAAGCCTGCAGGAGATAATGTCCATATAGCCCTACAGATCTTAAACTTTGGCATGTACCAGGATCCCCTGGAGGAAGCCTTGTACTAGCCAGGTCACTGAGTGCCAGCCAATGGATGGGGCCAACAGCAGGCATTTCATGTCCCAGGAATACTGATGCTAGTACTTGTGTTACTGATCCCAGGATATACTTTGCAGGGCACCAGAGCAAACATTGCTAACTCCACCCCACTATCATTGCTAACGGTTCTCTAAAAGGGGATTGCAATTGGATTAGTCAACAGATCCTTCAAGATCCTTCAACCTAAATAGTCATCTGTCTAGTCATAATGAAGACTACAGATCCATAGACACAAGCTTCCTCCTGGGGACCCACCATCCTCCAACACCCTGATATTCATTCCTTCCAGGAAGGATAAAGATACCCAGGGAACTAGGCAAAAGCCAGCAAAACAGCAAGGAGGAAAGCAAGCTTGTTTGCATCCCAGTTATCACAGAGAAACCCCTAGGCCTAGAGCAATGCACACATGTTTTCTAAGCAGAGCACAGAAAGCTCAGTAAGATAAAGAGGTTCAGCCTCTTTATCCCTCCAAGCTACTATGCCTAGAAGATGTCTGATAATGAACTTGCAACTATCTTGCTTCTCTGTTGATTTCAAAGAGAGTTTATCGAAACAAGCTGTGCATAAGTGCTGAGGTCAGGTTTGGTTCCCCCAGCAAATGACAAAATAGCTCAACTTAGGAAATTCAGAGTTTTACTGCCACCCTATTCCACTAGTATTCCCTGTGTCAAATCACATTCCTATTTTATTTTGCCCTGCCTTCTGTGAATTAACCATCCCTGGTGTTAAATCAACTGCAAAAAATTCCAGGCTGAGTAGTATGCCTTCACCAGCAGCCCCCTGGAGAACTTGCAAAAAAAAAAAAAAAAAAAGGCTACTGTCCAGCACCTACACAAATGGGATTTTGGAAGGACAGAGAAAATCAGAGATTGCCTTGGAGATCTAGGATAAGTGTGACACCCCTTGGGTTTAGCTGAGCCCTGTTAAACCTTCCCACCATGAGTGTCTATCCTGTCAGGCTTTGTGATTGAGAGCTGCTTAAACAGGTGAGAAAATTTCAGGAAGCTAATATGTCCCATCTAATCAAGGGTAAGTGTTCCCTCTTTGCCCAAGCCCTCTTATTTGCATGAGTACCACATGGTAATGGGTAAATCATTTTTTTCAAGGTTGTTTGAAATGCAGGCCCTTAAATAAGTGATCTTTGCTCCATTTCATCTAAAGCTTCAAGATTCGTGCCCTCAACAAAACTATTTCCAGCCAGGTCTCCTGCTTTAGGAAGCCAGCATACAACAGGATACATACAACCAAGAGATTATGTGTCCCCGCCCCCATATATCCAAATTCACCTTCTCTTTGAGACTTGTAGTGATCAGCTTTAGTTGCTGTTCCTTCCTTTATATCATGGCTTCCTGTTTCTTTCATTTTGTAGCTATTCCTTCCTCCTGTTGGTCCATGTACACTGTTTATTTTTAAAAATTACCTCTTCCCCACAGCATGTGGGAGCAGAACTTTTGGCAAAGGGTACCAGCTCTCAGGGGTGGTCTCTGCACTCACAGCAGCGACATCACCCGGTGGATTTGTTAGACATGCAGATTCTCAGGCCCCACCCAGATACTGGCTCAGAAGCTCAGGGAGGGGAAATGCACTAGCCATCTGTTTTAGGAATTCCTCCTGGGGATTCTGATGTGTGCTACAGTGTGAGCAGCATCCTACCAGATGATGTGAGAATAACGAATAAATTGCAAAAACACAAGTTCACAGTACAGGGTTCTCTAGACTAACAAATATGTTTTCTTTAAGCCTTTATGTTACTAGACCAAGGAAAAACAAATATGCTATTCTACTAGGTAAAAATATAAGCTTGCTATTATTTAAGTTATTTCTTCCCTTTTTTCTTGTGACAATATGTCATTTTATTATGATGTGTGCATATTCGTAAAAGGATGAGGTGTTGGAACGAATCCTTACCAGCTCATGAGACCCCATTATTAAATATCCAGGAATTTTCAAACCACTCAATATCTTTATTATATAATTCTTTTTATTATTTGTGTGTGTGTGTGTGTGTGTGTGCGCGCGCGCGTGTGTGTGTGTGTGTGTGTGTGTGTGTGTGTGNGAGAGAGAGAGAGAGAGAGAGAGAGAGAGAGAGAGAGAGAGAGAGAGAATGAAGGAATAGATGTGCAGGTACCCAAGGAGACCAGAAGAGGGAGTCTGGTCCTCTGATGCTAGAGGGCAGTTGTAAAGTACTCGATGTGGAAGTCAGGAAGAAAACTCTGAGAGCAGCAAGCACTCTTAATCACTGAGCCATCTATACACTTGATATCTTAAAGACAACAATGATGAAAGTATTTTTACAATGAAAATGAACAATTACTATATGTCACTCTCTGCAAATAAATTTGACAGTCCTAGCTTGCTGTGTTTATTTGATCGATTGTTGTTTGTTTGTTTGTTTGTTTGTTTAAGGGTTGCCATATCTGCACTGGGGCATAAGCAGTGACAGACAAGGAGCCTGGATCTGAACGTGGAGAAGAGTACAGGAAGCAATGTATCCAGAGAACAAGCCCAGTCTGAGGAAAAGGCTGGAAATTAGGTAGTCGAGACAGAACTGAATACTTAAAATAGTGCTTATAGCCAGAAATGGTACTGACAGACTTTTTATGAGACAAAGCATTTAATGCATACAATTTTATATTTGGAAAGTAAAAATAGATTTTTCTATAATCTACTCATCTAGAGGAGATGCAATGATTCATTCATTTGGTCATTAAGTATTTACTGTATAGGGGCTATGTACCAGGAACTGTACTAGACCCTGTTGCTACAACACTGACAAAAACAAAGTCTCAACTAACCCAGAGCTTAAACAACCAACAAAGCAAGAATAGTCAGATGACACGTACACAGAAGAACAAATACAGAAGATGACAATGACAAAGATGACAATGTGCACAGTTTAGCATTCCAGTGATGACAAGGGATTATTTGACACATGTGTCCATATGTAGCTATTTGCTATAAGGTGCTCATATCTACTCCAGTGATAAGGTAACATTTAAACAAACACCCAAAGGAACTGAGAAAGCAAATCCAAGGTGAGAAATGATTCTCCACAGGTGCCCTGCAATTTTGCACAATTTTGAAGTAGAGGCCCTGACTACCTTTGTTCTGGACAGCTTTCCAAGGATGTGTATAAAGCGAATGTCCACACACAGTACAGATAATATCTCCTTCCAAAGTGAAGAGCAGACTATTCAGTGAATAAATAATAAAGATTAATGCATCCTTCTGTAGGAAGGGGAAGCCATAGATATTTGTCATTCTAAGCAACCCATGTTTTCTAACTTCAGGTCTCCTCTCCAGTTAGATAACCCGCTAGATACACTGGTGTCACCTGGCCCTCTCTGTATCTCCTTGTGGGAAATGAGACTCAGGGAATCAGCCAAAGAAAATCCTGATGCTCCAAACAATGTTGTTATCATGAATAATAAAGTCCATTGTCTCCTACCCAAATATCTCAGACCTTCGAGAAGCCATGATTTGTGGCAGATTAGCCCCAGGCAAGATAAGGTAAGAATCCCCTCAAGGTTTTGGAAGACCATGAGAATAAATGAGAGACATTTATAGCAGGCAGAAGAAATTGCAAGTGTGTGCCCAGTGAAGGCTCTGAGTCTCCTTTCAACATAGTAATGTGAGTTGACTCACTGTGCTCCACTTGTTCTGCCAAAGCCTAACTTTTACAACAGTACCACCTCATGCAGCAAGATCCCAGACTGTGTGGGGGCCAAGGAGAGCATCTCCTGCCCCCAGAGGCTATCATGGAAAATTTGAGGAGACATTAAATCTATTTAATTCATAATTTGAGGCAAAAGGTCCAAGAATGATATACAGTGCCCGGAAGAAACATTGTAAAGATAAGGATAAAAAAGAACCAGTATTCTAAAGCAACAGCCCAAATAGTCGATATGATAAGAGAAAATTTAGAGAATACAGTCATAATTCTCAAATTGGAATGTTCAGCCTCAGAGCTTTTGCAGTAAGTCCATAATAAACCACATCAAAGGTAGACATGCTCACAATGGCAAAATAATGGGACAACCTTGCTGGTAAAAGAACATGTACATTGAAGAAAATATTATCTGGCGTTCTAAAAGCCATGTTTGAGTGAATTTCAAAAAGAGTTTTCCAGAACACATCTCCCAATTTGATGAATAAATTGTTAGAATTTGATAGACAGACATCTCTTATGGATTATTTGTTAGAAGTAATTAATTCCATGAAACCTAGATCAGCTAGGTTTGGTGATGCAAGCCTGTAATCCTAGCTTTTTGGAATGCTAAGACAGGAGAATAACAAGTTCAAGGCTAATCTGGGACACAATAAGACCCTTATGCAAAACAGAAAGTTTATAAAAGGTTGAGAATATAACTCAATAGTAGAAAACCTACCTATTACGTACACACAAGGTTTTAGGTTTAATCTCAAATACCACAGAAAGGAAAGAAGAAGCAAAGAAGGAAAGAAAAGAGGGAAGGAAGGAGGAAGGGCCCAGCCCACTATGGGTAGTACCAATTCTGAGCACCTGGGCTGTATAAGAAATCAGGCTGAGCAAACCATGAGGAGCAAGCCATTAAGCAGCACTCCTCTGTGACCTCTGTTACAGTTCCTGCCTTCGGGTTGCTGCCCTGACTGTTCCTTCAGTGATGGAGTATGACCTAAAAGTTCTACAATAAAATAAATAATTTCCTTCCCAAGTTGCTTTTGGCCTTTGATCCTAGCAATACAAACCATAAATAAGACAATTATTTTAGTTTTCTAGTGTTAAAATAATGCTCAGCTAAGCCATTTTCCGCTATACTGTGATTCAATTTACCAGCCATTCTGATGCTGATAAATAATACATGACAAAGGAAGATTAACACCATGATTCCTGTTTTAAATATTATATTTCCTCTCCTATCTCCAGAGAATTAACTTCCTTCTTCCATAACTTTTACAAAGTCTCTATTCTGCTATGTAAGATGCAGGTATGAGTAGCTTGGATAGTGACATATGTACAGATTAAAGGTTCAAGTGCAATTTGATCCTGAGGTCACCAACTCCATGTAACACTGGCTAAATCAAGACTTTCAGTGAGTAATATCTCACTGTCTCTTGTAAAAATCCCCCTTTGAAAAATTCCAATGAAGAGGGATTTAGTTATAAATCACAATTATTTCTGTATTAATAGAAATAAAAAAAACTAGAAACATCTTAACTGTCCTCAAGTAGAGTAATAGTTAAATATCTTAAGCTACAACCACATAGCAGGGGAACTATAATTTTGAATGTTAATAACATTAAAAGATTGTCACACTTTGCAAAAAGTACAAAAATAGCGTATACACAGTGGTCTTTCTCATATGGATAGTATATGTGTCTAGACTTCATATGCATAGTGAAACTTTGTTGGTTCTTTCCTTTTTCTCATACAAGGTCTGAAGTTTTAGCTCAGGCTGACCTCAAACTTACTATGTAGCTCAGACTAGCTTCATGGTCACAGTAATGTTCCTGCTTCAGCTTACCTGGTACTGGGATTACAAGCGTGAGGCATTATATAATATTGTATATATTAAGTATGTCTAATGTCCTAAGCATTATGTTAAGTTTTTGAGAGCACAGTAGTGAGATGAGAAACCTAATTCCCAGCCCTATGAAATTTGTCTAGTCAGGAAGGTGCAGTAGTTAAGTAAGTGTGTGCATGCCATCTGTTAACTAAAATTAAAAGAAATGCTACAAAGCCATTCCCATCTAACCAAAGACTGGCTGGCCTCAGCCTTTGTACTCTGCCTTCCACACCAGCTTTGAACAGCCATTCTGGATGAGAAGGTTAAAAGATGTTCTCCTTGAGAGAGCTGGTGGGCCGACTAACTCAGCTACTACCCAGGCCCAAATCCAGGGCTTTGAATTACTCCATCTATGAACTGCTGGGAGTACAAAAGGCGCTGGTCCTGTTAATCCAAAGCTGCAGGATCTCCATGACACAGGGTAATAGCAGGCTATCTGAGAGAAGTCCCTATGAGGATCCAGTATTGATAATGTAGCAGAAGCCAGAAGCCTTAAACCAGACCAAGGACTGATTGTAATGAATATTTGGAAGTAAAGATGTGTGGACAAAAGGGTATATTGTGGGACATACCATGACACACTATAGCTTTCATAATAAGATCTGTTTTCCTTCTCTTTTTGGGTGGAGGAGGCCTCAAGAGCAGAAGGTGGCTATGATGGGACAATGGGGAGAAGTGACAGTCATAAAGACTCAATAAAAAAAATTGAATTAAAAAGAGATGTTCTCCTTTCTCATCCATGTTTCCTGAGTTTTTATATGAGCATGTCTTTATAATAAGACCAAGAAAACAAAATTTTAGAATTCCTGCAAAAAGTTTCTCATTAAGCATGCCAACCCAACAAAAACAACCTTGCATGGACTGACTGCAAGTCCTCACTCCTCAAACCCTGTTGCCAAGCTAATAATGTGATTTGTTTGAACCTCTCCTTAGAGGCTTTATTTTCCAAGCTTTAAATCATCTTCATTGTCCCTTTATGAACTGCCTCCAAGTTGGATGTGATTAATGCCTGCTCATTAGATGCTGAGCAAACTTGTGGACAGATGTGCTCCACAACTTTAAAGGCTTCTGTACTCTGAAAGCAGCACTGCAGCCAGTGTGCAATATATATCATCTGCATCTATGATAAGCATACCTCTTCAAGTTGGTTCTCCGGGACACATTCAATCTTCCCTTTTTTACTAATTAAGATCTTCTTCCTACTTCAAAGGCCTGGATTACATCCATAGTCTCTAAATAATGTGCTTCACTTCTTTAAAAATATCATTTCCCTGAAACAGCATTACAAACATTTCAATGTGGTTTGCCCCATCACCACCCCCATTTCACCCCCCACCCCCACCCCAGTTCAGGCCTGTCAGCAGATTTGCTACTGCTCTGGCCATCAGATAGACATCAAGTCCAAGCAAATTCACTAGCTCAGCATCTTTATTTTATGACCAGAAGGCAAATGAAGACGCTGTTTTAAACATTCAAAATGTCTCTAATATTTCTTGTATGCCTAGTGATATTTCTTCCATATAGCCAAACATAAAGATGAAGTTCCTAAGTTCCAAAACTTAACACCTAAACAGGAATATAGGACAAACAGGTGAGTTTACACAGAAAACATACTGGCCTGTATATACACATTAAAAGGCCTGGGTTACTGGGGAAATATGCAGTAATGCCTAACAACGCTATACAACCTGGGTTGAGCATTAAGATTAAGCTCTTCTCTCTTGCAGGAAGTTTCCATGGACTAGATGACTTTTATGTGGCATTTTTATTACAGTTGGAAATAACACGCAGGGCCTAGCCAAACATACAGTTGATCACTGGGCCAAAACACTAGCAGAATCATCACAGCTCAAATTAAGTCTCTCTATCCTACCACTGCGAAAAACTTGTATAGAATAATATATCTATTTTTAAAACTTTAACTTTCTGAACATGGCTGAGTTTGTAATGCTCATCAATGTGGACTAGACTTGGGCTGTAGATCCAAACAAACCAAAGTAGAAATTTCTACAATCACTTGGTACATAATCTGACATGTGGTTCCTTTTGCCAGCACTCTTGCCACTTGTTGAATTTTGGGCCAAAAGGTAAAACTGAACTTCAGACTTGAGTTTGAAACAACATAAACAGATGTGAAATGATTAATTTCTTATTCTAGGTTAATTTCATCAAGCACTGAGGCATTTTTAAGAAATTCAGATATAGTCTGTGCCATGTAGATCACAAAGAATCCCTCCAAGAGTGATGAATTCTCTGAAATCTAGCAAAGTCTTGGTTCTCTTTAAATTTTATTTCTTGAAATAAAAACACTATAATGTAGACTTCTTTGAAGAAAAAAAAAAGGTAGACAGCTGTCATATTGAATGTCAAAGGTTGTGTAATCTAGAATTCCAAGGGCTGCCATATATACAATCTAGAATTCTACAATATGGCAATTTGGACCCTTTAAGCAGAAATTCAGGAAAGTCCATTCAAAAGACTAAGGTTTGGCCATAGCTAGTAAGCTTCAATTCATTTTTTAAATGTCCTTACTTTGGGTTATCTTCGGTCCCAAAACCTGAGCTGAACACAGCTGGGGTTAAAAGTCATGAAGTGCAAAATTGAAAAGACAAACAACCAATGATCTACAAGGATTATATTCTAGCTCATGATGAAGAGTTGGCACTTTGTACATTTATACTCTTAGCCTTTTGCCTATAGTGTAACCACTAAGTGCTTATTGAACAGTGGTTTCATGTAGATACCCTAATCCCAACTTATAAATTTAATCATTCCTCTAGTGTGCTCCCTTTTAACATATATAGAAATTTTTTTCATTTTAAACCTGACTTTTAGATAAATTCCATCTCTTTGACATGTCTATCAGATATATTACACTATTGTCAATGCAAAAATCAATCAAATGGACAAGTTCAAAGTTTCTTAGTTCACAGTATAGATTGGCCCATTCTGAGTCACAGAAAATGTTTACTTTTTAAAAAGGAGAAGCTAATCAGGCTAGAGGTGAAAGTTGTGTGTGAACATCTCACATTGAATGGAAGAACACTCCACACTCCTCCTCATTTCTATAACTGCATTTTAAATGCTCTAACAAGCCTCTGGCCCCATGGTGCATACAGACTTACACTGAGCAATAAGGAATATGTTTATAAAATGGAATCTGTACATCCTAAATAAAAGAAGCATCATGTACAAACTTCTCTCATAGAATAGTCATATTCTCTCTTATTTCTAGGACTGCATTTTAGAAAAGAATAATGAGCAAGTTGAGTCACCTGGCACCTTTCCCACCCGAGGAGGGGTGTC
>NC_034613.1:79881094-79887392 GCF_900095145.1 Mus pahari
ATATATATATGTGTGTGTGTGTATATATATATATATATATATATATATATATATATATATAATGTCATAGTTTATGCATGTTACCTATATTTATACTTAATGCTAAACCCTGGTAACAGAGAGTAAATGTTCTTTCTAAACCATATTTCGGTTGGGTGTGGTGACATAGGGCTTTATTCTCAACACCTTGGAGGTAAGAGGCAAGACCTTTGAATTCAGGGCCAGCCTGGTCTACAGAATAATTTCCAGGATATGCAGGACTACTTCGTGAGGTTCTATCTCAAAAACAAACAAAAAGCAAAACATATCTGGGCATTCATAAACATTTAGTATACCTAAGTCATAACAATTTTTAACTTCAAAATGATATAATTAATACATGCAATATTCTCAAGCAATGCTGTAATAAAAATATAAATTAATCACAAAAATGAAAGACCTTGCCAAATGGAAATGTAAAAGGCATATTATCCAAGCAGTGGTGGCATGTGCCCTTAATCCCACAACTTGTAAGGCAAATGCAGGTGGCTCTCTGTAAGTTTAGGCTCTACATCAGTGAATCCGAGATAGCCAGAGATATATAATAAGACCCTGTCTCAAATAAATAAATAAATAAATAAATAAATAAATAAATAATTGATAACATTAAACATCTCTGTGAAAAAGAGAGAAAACAGAGAAACCCTGTCTTGAAAAACAAAAAAAGAGAGAGAAGAAAGAAAAGGAAAGGAAAACAAGTTAAACAATCAAGTAGCTAAAAATAATATTCAATAATATATAATAATATTTAAAGAATAAGAGCAGACAGCTAGGCATGTAGCATATGCCACGGAAGAGGGTCATGAATTCAAGGTTAGCCTGGGCCATATGGTATGATTCTGTCTCAAATATTATAAATTAATTATTAACATAAAGAATCAAATAGTACATGCTTTTAAAATAGTGTATCACAATCAGAAATTTTGCCAGGAACACAAAAGTGGACTAATTTAGAGTTTTGTAAAATGTCAAAAAAAAGATGGTCATACATTTATTTTCTGGATATTAAAAGTATTCAACAAAACTTAGTTAGCTGTGCAAGTAAAAGACAAGCAAAAAGGATAAAATGGGAATTGAATGCTTTCTCAGTTTTGTAAGTATCCATACAAAAGCCAATGTAGAGTTTACTGAAAACATACATACTAGAGGCTTTCCTGCTGAGGTACAAGGCATGGATGCCCACTCTTTCTATTACTATTGAAATCATGTTGGATCCATTAATTAATTCAACATAAGAAAAATCAATTGAAGACATAAAATGTTTTGAAAGAAAAAAAGAAACACTCTCTTCACTTGGAGATGATATTACAGTATATTTGTAAAATCCAAATGGTCAATGAGAAAACTTCTACAAAGAAATGAGATAGTTTAATGATGTAGAGCACTACAAATTAACCAAAAAAACCAATAATCTTATATAAAAATAAGAGCAGTTAATAGAAAAATGTGAAAAATTAATAGAGTGATTATGCATGTTTCCAGTTAGAAATGATAAATACATTCATTTCCTCTACTTCAATTTATAAATTGAATATCATTCCATTAAAAACATCACCAGAGGCCAGTGAGATGATTCATTGGTAAAGATGCTAGCAGACACACATACACACACACACACACACACACACACACACACACTAATTATATTCTTTAAAATATCACCAGGATTTTTTTCTGAAACTTTACAAACTAATTATAAAATTCATGCAGAAAGACATCATTAACAATTTTGGTTTGGTGAATACAAACAAGCTTGATAAAGTGTTCTGCGTAGCTTTGCATTTTAGAAGACTTACATAATACAAGAAACATATATACATATAAAGAGTCAGTAACAATTAGCATCATTGCACAGCAGCAAAATTTGAAATCTAGCTCAAGAGAATAAGTACAGAATTAGCAAAAATCAAAATTTCAGAGCTCTAACAAATTTAAGGAACAGAGCTAGTTTGCTAGTTCTTACAGACTTGCCTTTTTTTTAAATTGACAATAAATAGACCTGTGCTAATGCAAGTATAGTAAAACACACACACACACACACACACACACACACACACACACACACACACACACAGAGAGAGAGAATGTATAAGACAAATAGCAGTGCCAAAAAATGTAAAGGAAAAAAGACGTTCTTTGGAAACTCACACTGAGCTTTGAAAGTAGACAACCAAGAAAATCAGTATTTATGTCTGCATCATGGACCATGACTGGCTGTTGGGGACAGAAGGCCATAAGAACCAGTTTATGTTTAGACAGTGTGGCACTGATATGGATATCTATTACAGGTAACATAAAACATGGCTGGATATCAAGGGACCCCAAAGTAAACAGTGATACAATCTTTTTTAACTGATTTTAGCAGAGTGCCACTTTTGTGTGATTATGTATGAATGCACCCTTTAGGTCAGAGGCCTGAACCTTTATTTTCACCAGTCAGCCTTCCTGTAAGCCTGTGTGCTGCTCTACATGTGTGCCTGTGCCTGCTTATGTGTGGTCTATATGTGGTATGTGCCTGGTTGCCTGCTGGCAGCCTAGCAGCTCTCATCTAGACTGAATAAAGTATGTCTTACCGCCTATGGCCCTAGGAATCTCTTCAACCTCTCAGCCTTTGATGACCCTCCTCCTTCCTGGGCATCACTACACAGACCTAACACTGTCATATGCAGCTCAATCTAACTCCTCAAACTTTTATTGAGCATCTGCTATCAACATCATACTGTGGAATGATATGAGTAGAACTTCAGGAAAACTTGTACTAAGCAAAGATGTAAACTGAGCCCAGTAGAGTGGTGGCAAGTCGAAAGGAAAGAATGAGACTTCGTGATAAACACAAAGGTGTGTGTGATGGCTAAGCTTGGTTGTTAACTTCACAGGAGCTAGAATGTCTAGATTAGATTAGCCTCAAGACATAAACCCACCTAAATAAGACATGGAGTTTCAAGAAAGGTTAGCAAAACAAAAATGGAAGAAAACTAAGTATATCTGCAGATAGTCTATACATATTAAATAACAGATTTTGACAAATGTTGTTTCCTGGGAGGAGTGGTTATATTGTGGTTGTGTAGTACAATGTCTTTGTTCCTAGGATGATATATTGAGGGGTGAAATTTCATGTCATCTGCAATAATCCCTCAAACTATGCAAAACTATACAAACTATACAAAATGACATAAGGGGAAAGGGGGAAAGGTAGGGAAAGAGGCAGGAGAGAGATTGATTACCAATGTAAGCCTGAATGTGGACTCTAAGACAGGTATGTTGTGAGCTGGTTGAAAGGAAGTGATTTTACATTCTGTTTTCTGGAGCAAAAATAATGAGCTCACTTCCAATGATGAACAGAGGACCTTATCAGACAACTGAATGAAATCGTCACTTTCCAGATAAAGTATGACTCTATAAAATAACTTCCCCAAAAAGCCAATTTGCAAATAAGAAGGAATTCTCTAGCCAGTAGAAAGAAAAGACAACCAGTCAGGATTATCTCAATCGACTTTGACTTTGGCATTGTCTACATCTTACTGCAGCCTATTTAGCAATCAGAAGCCAAGACTGTAATGAAACAAGCCTCAACACAGAGCTCTACCATAGTTATAGAGGGAGGAAGCAATTTTCCAGTACTAACTCATTTGTAAGGCTCCCCTGGAAATGTCTTAATCCACAACATAATTAGCAGCTATGAGAAGCATCCAACTGTTACCAAGCATTCCATAAATTGGAAAGAATTCCCAAGACCTAGTACGAGCAATCCTGCTTAATAGCACTGAATACAGTTTTAACAGGCTTACAGAAATATAATTCACATATCTCACAATTTACTCATTCAAGCTGCATAGTATTCATGAGGCACTAGGTTTGATCCCAGCACACCACAAAAACAGCATAGAACTCAAAGCTTTTTAGTGCATTTACAGAATTATACAAATGTTGCCACAACTTAAGGACATTTTTACCTCTCCTGTATATTTTAGAAGGCATTCCCCAATCCTTCTCAGAGGGTCTCCCTTCTGCCAGTTTTACATAACCATTTGCATATTCTCAAGATTCAATACATATGGAACTATACACCAATGGAGACTTCTTTGACTAGCTTCTTTCAGTTGTGATACTATTTTCCAAATTCATCCATTATAGCAAATATCAGTGTCTCGTGTCTTTTTGATTGCTGAAATGTTTATTGTATGGCTATACCATTATTTCTTTATTCATTCATGAGTTGCTGGATATTTATGTTATTTTCATTTGGGGTCTATTATGAATAAAATGTTATGACTAATCATGCACAAATTTTATGTGCATTTTTTCTCTTGGGTATACACTTAGAAGTAGAATTGATGTCTCATATACTAACTCAAGTATTAACCATTTTAGGAATGTCTGAACTGCTTTCAAATCAGCCCTACCATCTTAACATTCTTATATCAGTATATAAAGCTCCTGAAGTCTCTACATACTTTTCAATACTTATTACAAGGTGTGTGTGTGTGTGTGTGTGTGTGTGTGTGTGTGTGTTTTGCTTTTTAATCTTGTATATCTGTGTGCTTTCCCTGCATAGATGTATGTAGACCATATGTGTGCTGTGTGCCTGGTACCTGCGGAAGCTAGAAGTGGAACTGTTAAGCAGTTATGTGGGTTCTAGGAATCAAACCTGTCACCTCTGGAAGAGTAGCCAGTGCTTTTAACCACTAATCCATCTCTTTAGCATCCCCCCCTTTTCCTGTAAAGCTCCTAGTGGGAATAAAATATTGCCTCATTGTGGTCCTTTATTTCTCTGGTGACTAACAATGTTGAACATTTTTCATGTGTTTTTAAGTCATTTATATATCTCTTTTTGTTATTCAGAACTTTTGTCCTTTTTAAAAGAAATGGACTAGGTCCTCTTTTATAATTGAGTTCCATTTTATTTATATATCCTGAATACAAGCTTCTTATTAAAATATATAATAATTATAACCTAAGATAATAAGTATTGAGAATCTATCAGGTGTCAGGAATTGTACTGTCCCTTCTAATTAATATATCATCAAATTCTCACAACAAACTTGTAAGGTTGGGTTGTGTAGCACAGACACCCAAACTCATACCATTTACAAGTAATAAAGCTAGAATTTTATTTCAACAACTTAGATGGCAGAACTTATATCTTGCTCACTAATGTGAAGATTTATGCAGGCAGTTTCCCCTTCTCTGCCAAGAGGAATCTGGTCAATAAAGCATATTTCCTACTTATCTCACTGAATGTTGTAAAAAATAGGGCCCCCTGAAGCAACAAGATCTCATTAGAGAAACATGTTAGAGAAAAAATGATGTTCAACATATGTTCTGTATCACTTTGGCACTGGGAGTTACTCCTTGAATAGTATATGTAGACAGATATTCTAAGAAATGCTGCTTGTTCCACCACCCTCTGGAAGACTTTTTATAAGGCAGTTTCCTGCATAAATGACCGTGAGAATTCTTGCAATCAAATAAATTTATGAGTGACCACGCATTTGCAAAACCTATATACTCACAAAATCATAAAACCATAGAATATATTTTAGAAAATGCCATGTGAAATAAATGTAGGCTACACAGGAGGAAACTAGACAATCACTCGGGGTGTCTAAGCTATGTAATCTCCCATGCATTTTATGCCCTGGAGCTTCAAGAAGGAAACAAGGGCAAGTTCAAACCAAGACCTTGACCTGCTTTCTGCATTTCTCAGCCTTATTGTAAATGCAGAAGATCAACACACCCTAAAAGGGGAAAAACAAAGTCTGTCATTACTCAGGTAGCTGTTGTCCACATCTCTATCTAAATTTTACATCTCTGGCCCATCGGTGCGGAACAAACCTCTTCGTGTTGTTAGTTATTTTTATTGCAAATATCCAGTTTTCCATTTCCTTACCTGTCATTGCTTTCCGTGGATGGGAACCATTTGTGTCATTCAAAATATGTTCACCTCTCCATCTCAGATATTGCTTCAGATTGGCAGACATGTTCCCAAACTCTTAAGTGGATTACATATGGAAGTTGAGGGGCAAGAAATGAAGAATGAATGTAAGCTATGTGAACTTGACATTGAACAAAACTACCTATAGTTCTGATTTTTTTTAAATATGTGAGAGAAATAGTACAAAAATATATAACTTCTTTTTTTTTGTTTTTCCTTATAAAGATTTTTTTTATTATTATTTTCTTTATTTACATTTCAAATGCTATCCCGAAAGTTTCCCATACCCCTCCCCCCACCTCTGTTCCCCTACCCACCCACTCC
>NC_034613.1:79889467-79913731 GCF_900095145.1 Mus pahari
CCATGAGCATGGGAGATCTTTCCATCTTCTGAGATCTTCTTCAATTTCTTTCTTTAGGGGTTTGAAGTTCTTGTCGTACAGATCTTTCACTTCCTTAGTTAGAGTCACACCTAGGTATTTTAATATATAACTTCTAAGGAGAATAGTTCTAGAACTTTAACAAATACTGCTACAGAGATAATCATTTCAGATGGCAAGCACTTTTTTATTAATTCTTTGAGAATTCCATGTAATATATTCTGATCATTTCTGTTCCTACTCCAACTCCTTCCAGATCTACCCTACCTCTCTAGCTCCATCCTAACTTCATATCCTCTTTTTAAAAGATAATCTATTGACTGCAATTTCATTGCCCATATTTTCCTGGTGTGGTATCATCCACTGGAATGGAGCTGAGATACTCTTAAAGAAAACTGACTCTCCCTTAGAAACCATCAACTGTCAATAGCTCCTCAACTTGGGGTGGGGGCTCATAAACCCCCTTCAACTCTATGCTAAAACGTTGACCAGGTTGATCTTATGTAGCCCTTGTGCAGGTAACCACAGCCCTTGTGTGTTCATGAGGGCAATTGCCCTATTGTATCCAAAAGACACTATTAAATGTTAAATCTCCATGACCACGCTCTAGCAACATTTCTGGTCTCTCTTCTTCTCTTCTCTTCTGGTCTCTCCCTGAGCCTTGGAGACGGGGTGTGATAAAGATATGCTACTTGTAGCTGAGCACTCCCCTAACAATTATTCTCTGCACTTTGACCAGTTGTGAGTTTCTGTATTAACAACCCCTGTGCACTGCACAAAGGAACTTCTCTGATAATGTCTGAGAGCTGCATGAGCTGCATTAACCTATGTGTATAGCAGTGTGAATTTAGAGAGATGTTTGACACTATGTCCATTTAGCAGCATAAATGTAGTAGATTTACTCCTGGGACATGTGAACTACCCAACTATTTGTTCTTGGCCAGATTTATAGTATGAATCATGTATTTTCTCCTATAGCAAATGCTTTAAATCCAATCAGAAAGTGGTTGGTTGCCATACATTTCTGCTACTATTGCACCCATGTGCATACCTTGAACTAACACTTCTTGATTTCATTCTTTTAGATATGTCAGCTCAGGAATAATTCTAAATGTGATAGAAGCACTGATAATAACTAATAGAACCCATTAAATCTAGTAAGTTCGTGGATTTTACTGCTTTGAATATCAGTTAGTTCTTACTATAAAACAGAGTGTATCAAATTTAGTAATTTAAAACAGCAACCCTTTTTCATAGTTATCTGTGAGTCAGCTAGTCATCAAGTTACTGATTAGGCCCGAATCTTCTTTGAGTCAGTGGGTTAACTAAAACCTATCCTTATGACAATGGTAGAAATGTATGAGTTCATGGTGAATCACATGAGCAGATTTCACATCTGGACTTAAATCATTTCTGCTAATATCACACTTGTCGATTCAAGTACATGAACAAGCTGAACAGCAATGAAAAATCACATTTAAACCACCCACTATGAGATTAAATTGAATCATATAACCAAGACTAGCACCAATAGGGTGACCAAATATTCTTCCCTGGAAGTATGAATAGAGAAGTCTTGCTGTTGTTGTTGCTGTTGTTGTTGTTGCTGCTGCTGTTGCTGCTACTGCTGCTGTTGTCTTGTGGTTGTTGTTGTTGTTTCAAGACAGGGTTTCTCTGTATAGCCCTATCTGCCCTGGAACTCACTCTGTAGACCAGGCTGGCCTGCAACTCAGAAATTCCCCTGTCTCTGCCTCCCAGGTGCTGGGATTAAAGGTATGTATTAGTACCACCCAATTAAGGTAAACATTTTAAACAATAATCTAGCCTTCCATGGCCTCCATTCTTAATTTTACTGTTTATGCAGCTTTGGTCAAGTGTTTCAAACACTGTTCCTTTGTTACACTTTCTTTCTAGAGGATTTTTTTAAACCACACATATGGGGGTAAAAGAGAATGAGCACAGGTGCCTGTGATAGCCACAAGAGGGTGTCTGTCCTAGTTTGGCTTCTGATGCTATGATAAACACCTTACTTAACTAATAGCAACTTGGGAAGGAAAGGTTTTATTTGGCTTAGAGGTTACAGTCCACCATTGGGGAAGCCAAGGTAGGAATGCAAAGCAGGAACCTAGAGGCAAAAACTGAACAGAGACCATGGAGGAACACTAATTACTGGTTACTGGTTACTAGTTACTGGTTACTAGTTACTGGGATGAGCCACAATTCTTATTTGGCTCAGGCCTACCTGCCCACAAATGGCATTACCAACTGAGTCCTCCTACATCAATCAACAATTTTTTTAAAATGTCTCATAGGAGGAGTAGATCTTTGGGAGAGGGGATTAGAGGAGGGTTTGGGAGAAAAGAAGGAAGGAAACTGCAGTGAGGATAAGATAAGAATAAAACAAAAAAGAAAAGGAAAAATGCCTCACAAACATGGTTACAGGCCAGCTTGATCAAGGCTATTCTGCAGTTGAGGTTTCTCTCTTCCTAGCTATATCAAGCTGACAACCAAGATTAGCTATCACAAACCTACCCCTTGTTACACACAAACACATCACTGTGAATGACCCTGGAACTGGACTTTCTAGCAGTTTTGAGCCATTCAGTGTGGGTTCTGTGAACAGAACTTTGCTCCTCTGTAATAGTAATACCCATTCTTTACTACTGGATCATCTCTCCAACTTAGTTACATTTTCTACAAAATGGTAATTAAGCTAGTGACAGCATGATACAGTTGTATGAAAAGAGAATTGGAAATACATGAAAAGCATTTGTTATTATTTTCCATCATCACCATCAGCAGTTGCAGGAATATTCAAATTAATGTTTCTCTTTAGGAAGTGAAACAAAGGCACCCTGATCATTAAATATAAATATCAAGGCAATTTCACTTTTACTCTTTCACTTCTTTTCACTATGGAAAGTATCTATATAAATGCAATGCAAAATTAAAGAAAGAAAACCAAAGTCACATTGAAAGGGTTTTGTGTGTATGTGTGTGTGTGTGTGTGTGTGTGTGTGTGTGTGTGTGTGTGTGTGTTTGCCTGCATGTATTTCTGTGAACCATGTGTCTGCCTTGTGCCTGAGGAAGTCAGAAGGGGGCATCAGCTTCCCTGATACTGAAGTCGCATTGTAAGCCATCATGTAGCTTCTGGAAATCAAACCCAAGACTTCTGAAAGAACAAGTGCTCTGAACCACTAAGCCATTCTATAGTCCCAAACTGAAAGCTTGAACCCAATGCAGACCTTTAAAACTATCTAGAAAAGGCAAATGAGAAATGTATTTATATTTACTTATTATATATAAACATGTACACACATATATATGTGTGCCTTAGTTATAAAATTTTAGCTGCATTTGAAAACCTGAGTTGTGAAAAGCTGAATTATCCATAAAGGTACTATAGTCCACATCATTTTGTATAATTTGTATTAAAAGAGTGAGCAGCTCTATTTTTCACTAAAACAAACAAGTACTATAAGGAAAAGACATTTTAAGATTGTTAAGTATGTTTTTATATAGGATTTCAGTAGATGCAGAAAAGGTCATAATAAATCATCTTTATATTCAAAGAAACTTATATGAAGCTTTTTTTCATGACTCACTTGTGAACATCGACCCAAGCATATCAGCTTTTTCTAAGAAAAATCAAACAAACTTAAAGCCAATTCACTTTTCAGAGTATGCATTCTACATCTTTAGTTCTACTGAAATAAGTAGTATTTTGGATCCTGTTTCTTCCCCCAAAGCCTTCTGAAGACTTTGCTGTCACTCCCATAGATTCACAGTGACAAATCTTTTAGGTGCTATAAATCTTGCTAATTCCCAAACATAAATGGGACCAATGCAAAGGTTTATGTCTCTACAAATTATCCCAATTTCTTAGTCTATAACCTAAGTATAAAGGGAATTCAATTAAAAGTTGACTACCTGAGTCAGTTATTTATAGATATCCCCTCCATCTACAGAAAATATCCACCCAATATACAGAGAACTTTTGATAATTACTAGGGAGATAATTGTGTTTGAGTAAGTGAGAGTGGGCTGCATCTTCTTTAATATGGTCTGGATCTCTAATCTGAATCAAGCAAAGATTAACTAGTCTACTCTTAACTCAGCTACAAATGGATAAATGCATCAATAAAAAAATCTCTACATGACTACTGAAATTCTAGTACTCAGAACCCAAAGTCCAAAGCATAATATCAAACTTGATTCCATGTATAATCTACACCCAGGCCCTCCCATCCACAATCAATGGGGTCTTTTAATTCTATCAGTGAAATAGTTATTGAGCCTTCAATACCTCCCTATCTCTATTGCTTTTATGCATTCTTACTACAATTGCCTCTTCTTCCCAAGGATCTGCTGTATTCTAGTCCATTCTCCACAATGGGAGACTAATTGTAAGGGTCAAAAAAAAAAAACCCAATGACCACATTAATTTTAATTCCTTTCATTGTGTGGTAGAGTTCATTTCTCTAGTCTTTGAATGTGAGCTTAGCTAATTGTGACTTGCTTTGACTAATAGAAAATTAATAATCAGGGCACACACAGGAAGAGGTTCTATGAGAGGCTTACCCTCTGTTATTGCTTATGATCCTTCAGCCATCATGGGAACAAGCCTGACGTATCATAGTGGAAGCCAAGGCCCATGCCAGCTATGTCACCTGATATTCTGAGTATATGAAGCCCTCCTAGATCATCCAGTCCCAGTTGAACTGGACTAGACCAAAGAATAGCCTAAATTCTTCACATACTCATAATAAATAGTAAAAGGCTATTGATTTCAGCTGTTATGTTGTATACTAAGACAAACAAATCATTTTCTCTCTTGTTTAGAATCCTGTAGTAAATTTCCTCAAGAAAAAGCCCAAATATCTTAATATAGTATAAAGCAGCTCTTCATAATTTAATGCCAGCTAAACTCTGCAATCTCCTCTCTAGCTGTTCCCTCCTTCACTCCCAACTTTTGCCATATAATTAAAAATTCTAAACCTTTAAAAATCCCACCTAATAATAAATGAGTTCCATTTACATCCCTGGCTAAACCTCCATTATTGTCTGAGTCCTTCCTGCATCCTGGTAAATAGCCATTTCGTGTTGGTTTTAATTTATTAACCACACACCACTCAATTTTCAGTGCCCTGTAGGAGGCTCTTTCACTGTATAATAAAAAGTTGCTGCTGTTTATTCATATTTTAATGATACCATGAATACAATGGTGCATGTTCTGACTCCTATTCTTAGAGAAACAGTCTCTGTTGGATTCTCACTGCCATTCACTTTTCTATTTATTGTTGGACTTTGCTATTATGATAATTCCAGATACATCAAAATAATATCATCATGGGCCAGTTGCTTTGTTCAAAAACAAGCCACCTTGTCAATTTGTTTCTTTTTATATTCAATAAAAGAGCTTACAGCTGGATTAATGTTTTAATTGAGCCCCATTTGTATTTGTATCTCCTTGTAAAAAGTCAGTAGTCATCCAAATGCTGAACTCGTTACTGTTCTCCAGCTGCTGTAAATAAATCCTCTGTCAAATGTTTAAAAGTAGACATATTCCTTCAAGCTGAAACACAGACACTGTGTGTACATAGAAAAGGTCATCATTCCTGTCCATTTAAGAGTTACCTGGTTAGTCTGATAAATGTATATAGGCAAGATAC
The DNA here is from genome assembly GCF_900095145.1 of Mus pahari. Taxonomy (NCBI): domain Eukaryota; kingdom Metazoa; phylum Chordata; class Mammalia; order Rodentia; family Muridae; genus Mus; species Mus pahari. The sequence goes on from NC_034613.1 coordinate 79,895,158, forward strand.
AACATTTTGGCTTCAACTTAGATACACAGTGACAAAGATCATGAATTCCCACTTGGAGATATGACATATTGACTCAAACTTTTGCAAACTCTAATTCCCATGAAACTCGAAAGAAAGAAAGAAAGAAAGAAAGAAAGAAAGAAAGAAAGAAAGAAAGAAAGAAAGAAAGAAAGAAAGAAAGAAAGAACCTTCTTTAAATTCTAGGTCAGTGGGCAGAAGTGTTGGTTTACTTGGTTGAAATGGCATCCCACAAATTTTTCTATTTCCCTATTCCACAGCCCCTCCAAGACACACACACACACACACACACACACACACACACACACACACACACACACAAAGCCCGTTTCAGAAAGTTGATTACATTTTCCCAGAGACCTGCTGGCAAAATAGGACTACAAAGGGATGAGACTAAATGTGAGCCAAGAATGTGGTCACTTCAACAAGCTCATTTTACTGTGTTTCCCTGTCATCCACCCACGGCTATCACTACCTCAACTTCAAGGGACCCTCCTACGTGGACCAGCTAAGGCAGTACATAAACCCACTGTGATGAAAAGGAGATTGGTTTTTTAAAAATAGCCCTTTTGGTTTTATAGCTAAGTTACAATTATGCTGTGCAACTTATTTATATGAACAGCTCAGCTACATTCCTTTATTAGGCTAAAATTCATTCAGAGAGTCAACCAATATTTACCCAATGCCAGCTAAGTGGCAGTCACTCCATATTTTCAAAAGATTGAATGAAACTCACACTATAATTTACATTTACCCAAGTTAACATGTTTCTTTTCATATAATTCACCATTAAGTCTTCCTATATCCATAACCTATGTTCAGAATCCACAGGCCATAGCCAGGTCTCATCAATCCTATGCCCCAAATTACTTCCCTCTATCCCTCTGCCTCCGATATACACTCCCACCACTTATATCCAGGCTATGGACTTACCACAACCTCCTAGCAGATCTTCATGACTTCATCTTTGTCTTCAACCCCAAATGACCATCAGAAAAAACAAACATTGTTGTGCTGTTCCCCTGTTAAAATCCCTGAAGGTCTGTAAGCCTACAACTCCCCAGTCCCAGATACCCTGTAGTCACCAGTATTGAGCTCTTCCCTGAATGAACTCAAAGAGCTTTGGAACTCAAATGATCCATGTAACATTAATATACACAGAAAAACTTGTTACATGTTAGCATCCTTTTACCACAAACTTCTCATCTCCCTTGGATACTCTAGAGCTTAGATGCTGGAGACAGCTGGCAGAGAATTATGGTAGGTTAAATTTCCATAAGCTACAGAACTAAGCTTGGGCAAATGATAAAAGAATTGACTAAATTCTCAAGCTCTGTTTCATTTGGGCTAAAAAATCAAGGATCAAGAATTGACTCATGGTACACACATGCTGAGAGGAGCTTTTGTTTCCTATATACATCTAAGAAAACCCAACAAACAACTATCATCAAGACCACACACTAGCATTTAGACAGTTCCACTAGCATTTAGTCAGTTCTATCCTAAGTCAGGTAGTGGTGATAAATACCTTTAATACCAAGACTCTGGAGGTAGAGGCAGATAGATCTCTGAGTTTGAGGCCAGCTTGGTCTCCATAGTGGGTTCCAGGACAGCCATAAGTTACATAGGTAGACCCTGTCTCAAAAAACAAAGGATGGTGGAACATAGAACCAGATCTAACACCTTGATGTTGAAGACTATGTACAGACCCAGAGGAACCCACAGCAAAATCAACACCTTTATAATGCTATCTCTTTGCACTTTTAGCCTGGAAACTATATACAGGTCAACATGAAAGTACCTAAGTAGTGTTTTTATATAGTAACATGCCCAGGAATGAAGAAAACAAACAATTATCTATAATCTCTTTACTAATATATGAGATACATGGCTACATTTTAAACTTCTTATTGAAATATAGTGATCACACAGAATAGTTTACCACAAAAAGCTCCACTAANATTTTGGTGGATATCCATATGTTTTTTTTTGTAAATATAGCTATGCATTTTTACCAAAACAAGATCATACATAAATATTTCTTATTTCCCATATTTTCACTTTTAGTAATAATGTGTTATAAACAATGAGAGTCTTTTCAAACCATTAAATATTCTTCTATACTATCATTTTAAGAATGGCTTAATACTTCATTATTCAATTCAGAAATACTACATTTAGACATTGATATTGTCTTCATGCTTCGTGATTATCAGTAACACTATAAGGAACACCTTTTTAGACATTCTTATGTTTCTATATTTCTAAGACCCTCAAGTTTTATAAAACTCCTAGAAAATATAATATATTAATGATATCCTAGACATAATTTTCCCTGAGACTAACATTAAACAACTTTAAAATCAATAGTGCTAGGAGAAATTTTTAGATTCAATAATTAGAACTTAAGTTTCTCAGAATGAACGTGATTCTGATTCTACTTTTAAACGTGAATCACTTGGTCAGCATAAGCAATTCAAACATCACAACTGCTAGAAGATGATTAACCGAGGTGTTTAACCTGAGAACCCAGGTCTTCACATTCAAAGGAACATGTGAGATAGACTGCCATAGAAAGAGTTTGTAGTAAGAGAATAAATCCAGTTCAATATGTCAACAGTGTCAAGTTTATAAAAGAAGAGTTTAGGGGACTCCAGAGATGGCTCAGCTGTACAAGTGGAAGGACCGGAGTTTAGATTCCCAGCGTTCAAACAGAGGCCTGCCCTGACTGTAATCCCAGTATATAGCAAGCTGGCTAGCTAGACTAGCCTCAGTCAGCAAGCGCTGGGTTTAAGCAAGAAACTCCATCTCAGGGTATCAAGTAGAGAATAATGTAAGGCAGACACCCAATGTCAACCTCTGAACTCTACATGCACTCCCCCCAACACATGCAAATATGTATATGCACTTACATAATATATCTCACATGTGTGAACACACATAAAAAGAGAGTATGTGTTAGAAAATATAAGAATAGGAAAAAAGATACATTTTTACCTTCTAAAGAAGGCTAAGCTCTTAATCTCACAGTTGTGATCTCTAAGGAGACAGGTGATAGGGAGATTTGACTCCTCTCCCCAAGCCAGGTGACATGGCCTCATGGGTACCACTTGAAGAGCTTAATGTGTGCTCAGTGGCAGATGGTACACACTGAACTGGAGTTGACACACTTTAGAAAGTCAATGTAGCTGGACACATCAGATTAAAAGGCTGTGTCTAGGAAGTAAATACACTCCCATCCAGTGACAGTTCAAATGTGTGTAAATCCCAGCGACCATATGTCGACACTGCCCACAAGGGCAGCCTGCCGCCTGCAGAGCCTTCCAGGACTGAGAGACTGTGTGTGTCACCCAGACAGAGAAGGAAAAGGGATAGAGACGCTGCTCAAACCAAAGAATGGGGCACAGAATCCACAAAAGCGCTCTGTGATCATCATGTTTAGCGTTTGACCAGTAGTAACAAAATCACCCTAAAACGGACCCTCTTTCCCTTTCTTTCCTTCTTTCTTTCTTTCTTTCTTTCTTTCTTTCTTTCTTTCTTTCTTTCTATGATTCAAATCCAAGGGGATCAGAAATCCTAAGCAAAGGCTGGCAAAGAACTATAAGTAGGAGAAAGAAATTTAACTCTAACTCAGGCTTGAAATATCTATGACCTAACAATATTATCAATTGGCTCAAAACTGGATTTTTGAATTACAGTCACCTTAAAACTTGTTTGGTTTTTTTTCCCCCTTTAGGAAGCCAGGAATTTGTGGGACTTAAGTTTTTTGCATACTTGAAAAAGATGTTTTTCCAGTTAAAAATTCAAAGGAACAATGGGAGGCAAAAACAAAACAAACAAACAAACAAACAAAAACAGTGATGCTTTCTGATTTCATCCCAAGATTCTAGTCTATTCAATGGTCTTTTCAATGTACACATTTGTGGAAATTACATGGGTCAAGAATTGGGCTAAATTTTTTATATGTAAGTATATTTTTATAACCCTATAATACATGCTGTCATCATACTCATTTTATAATTAAAGTAACTAAAATCCAGAGACATAAGTAACTTAACTAAGATCACCACACATCTATTAATGTCAAATTCAGAACTGTTTGACTCCACAACTCATGCTTTTGACTGTTGCCATAGTAACTTATTGGTAAACACTTCGGTATAAAAGGAACAATTCTTAGATTATGAGGTTTAGATTACCATACAATCACTAACCTGAATATATTGCACATATCTGGGGGGGGGGGGAAATGCCAAAATACAGTCTTTAAAATCAAAATGGCAAGAAAAACACTTAAGTTTTTATTACTCAGGGCTCACAGCAGCTAAAAGGTTTCAGCAATATTATATGGCATACAAATTGCAGATTTAACTTGGTTGAGGAGCGTCCCCATGCAATCACCATAATATTTTATTGTAGAATAACAGCACAGGTCCTGATCTCTAACCCTTGGTAAACATGAGTAGCTGGAATCCATTGTTGCAAAAGCTTAACATCCCCCACACATGGTATGATCTCCACCTGAAAGCAAGTTTTCTATAGCCTAATATCAATAGAAACTTCTCTGCTGTAGATTAAACTTTTATGAATTGGGATTAACAGAATGAGCATACAGTGACCATCCTTATTAGGGAATGCTTTAATCAACTAAAGCTGACTGAAAAAGAAAAAGGGTTCTCCAAACAGACCAGCTGTATGACTCTGCTAATTGTGACTTAATCCCAATTTATAAAAGCACCTGTGTTACTTGTCATTCGTCTTGGTCCTGTCAACTCTACCAGACAATAAGGACCTCCGTGCGGTGAGGCAGCAGAAGAAGATAAAACTTTGTATGTCGGTATCTACAGGGATTAGAATGATATAGTTTCATTTTGACCCTGGTCATTTTGAATATGCCTTTCCAGAAATGGAATTCTACAGCACCATCTACCACCTCCGCTCCTCGCAGCACGCTTAACTCAGCCCAGCACACCGGGCTACATTTTGTTCCTCTGCCTTGCCTGAAATGGATGCTTCTTTCTTCATTGTTTGGAAGAAAGAAATTGGAAGTGCTTTCTACCGCTTGGCTCTTAACAAATTGTAGGACTTCTGGTTTCTTTTCTGAGGCACATGAAAATGCAAATCATCTTTCCTTCTGCAGGCCAGGCAGCATGACCCCGGAGCATACAATCAACTGCCCTCCCCAGCCGAGCCCACTCTTTCTCTCTCTCTCTCTCTCTCTCTCTCTCTCTCTCTCTCTCTCTCTCTCTCTCTCCACCACCCAGAGCCCTGGAGCTTTAAGGCAACAGCCAAACTCTTTTATATTTTGAAAGTAAGAATTGAAAGCTTGTCTGAGTTCAAAGAATCACTTGGTACTAAAAGGATATTTTTATGCATTCCACAGTGGAACAAATATTAAAAGATATACCAAAAAAAAAAGAAAGAAAAAGAAAAAGGAACCTGGACTCAGCCAAAGGAGTAGAATCTGAACATTCATGTTGTAGCTCCAGAAACTGCCAAATTCTTCGCCTTTTTCTCAGAACCGCTCTGTGGAGCTTTGAGTGACAGGCAGTATGGCACAAGCCACGATTTAAATTCTGCTTGCCTCATTCTTTGCATAGACAGCAACGGGCTGATAGAATGCAACTAAAAACATAATTCAGATGGGAAAATACAACATGATTTTCCCAGGAAGAGAGGAAGAGAACAGAGGCATGGCTTAATATAGCCAGCAGAGGGCGCGGCTTACACATGTAAGTATAAACAAACCGTCCCTAGAAGCTGAAAGGGGCTCCTGCGGTTTTTGTTACAGATTTCGCGTTTTTTTTCGAGTAAACCACATCCAAGCGCCCTTTAACAAAACTCTAGTATAGTCGCATAGTTCTCGCCTCACGATTAAATAAGACTATGTCTACAACCCCTTCGGCCACTCAAACTGCCACTCTTCTGCCCCCTGCTCTGGCATGGGAAAGAAAGTGGAGATACACTCCCTCAAAGGACAGCTTCCCAGAAAGAGTGACCTGTATTCCCAAGCAGCCTTCATTTGTTTAAGAGACTTGCACCTAGAATTTCTTGATCAAAGCTAATGTGCTGTAAATTTCTTCATTTAACAGACTTAGTCTGTTCAACTCTTGACACTGGGAATTGGGATTTCCCAGAACTATTAGCACTGCACAGTAGGCATTCCATGCCAGCCAAGAACCGGGGATTAACAGGTATTTGTCTCAGCTAATTTCACTCTCTATACCGGCTCTATAGAGACCAGAACTTCTTGGCGGAGTGTGTGCCACCCTGCTAATTGGCTACGAATGTAACTACTCCCGAATGCCAATGGAGCTGGCCCAGGCCTGAAGAGGCTAGAGGCAAAAGATCCTTATGACAGACATACATTTGAGGCTGGTTGATGGCACAGTAAATGTAGATGGTTGCTTTGCCAACCTCTACCTCCTGCTATCAAATGCCCATTCCCTATAGATCATGGGGTGATGGTTTATATATATATATATATATATATATATATATATATATATATATATATATATTTTAAAATGCACATTCATATACAATCAGTGACAGTTGAATCCTCACAATCCTGTAGTAACAAGGAATTTTCATATGCAAAATCTTGTAGTAGCAGATATTTACATAGTATTTATTCAGAATGCATATACAGAATCATAAGGCTTATAGGTAACTTCCATAGAGCACCCAATTTCCTGAGTCAAAGAAAAGCATTATACATATCAGGATAGGAACAGAACACATGAACTATTTCTGAAATAAAGATTGTATACAAAAGAAAAGTTGTTACTGCTTTCTCACATGTCCTATTCTTCTCCTTGCTAATAATTAATCTCCTAATAACATGTTCTACTTCTAAAGCTTGTGAAACAGGAATTGAAGAATCAAATATTACATGATATTATGTATATGCGTTATCTGGTGTTATATAATACATTCTGCTGAGTGTAGCAGCTGAAAACAACAGTTATTACATCCTGGTTTCTATAATCAACCAGGTTCAATCCAGGAGCAGCTAGGCTGGTGGCAGTGTTTCAGTTGCTTGTAAGGTTGCAATCAAAGGGTTGGCCAGAGGTTTAGTTATTCGAGGCCCCAATGGCTGGCAAATGTACTTCAAAGATCATTCACATAGCTGATGGTTAAGCCACAAAAGATCCATTTCTAAGCTCACTAGCTGGAGCTTCTCTACATGGTTACCTCATATGCTGTGGATCGAATCTTTGTGTCCATACCTCCTATGTTAAGTCCCTAACCCCCAGTATGACTGTATTTGGTGTGAAGGCTTCTAAGAAAATAGTTAAGTGGGGTTACATGGTGGAACCCAGATAAGAAAATAGAGTGAATCTCAATCTCTGTCTTTGTGTCTTTCTGTCTGCCTCTGTCTCTCTCTCTTTCTCTCTCCCCCTTACCTCTCCTTTCCATTCTCTTCTCTCTCTCTCCCTTCCTATCTCCTCCCTTCCTTCTTCCCCCTTAGAGAATATACCAAAAATGGTCCTATGAAAACATACAGGATGGCAGTCACCCACAACTACCAGAAAACAAACTGGCTGTTGCCTTGACCTGGAATTTCCAGCCTCCATAATTATGAGAAAACTGATTTTTGTGGCTTAACCTGCCTAGTCTATAGTTTTTGCTTAAGGCAGCCTAAACTGGTGAATATAGCTGAAGATGAACAGCACATGAGACAGAAAGCCATAATCTTTCTATAGCTTAGCACTGGACATTAGGACCTCATTGCTTCTGCCCTGATCTGTTCACTATAACCAAGTGAACAAGCCTAGACTATATTTCAAGGGTAGAAGATTATCCAATGCCATGAATAAAATAAAGTAGAAATCATTTCTAAGTGTGTCTGCTTTATCATGATGACCAGTGGTGGCTTTGTTGTCATTTAGCCTAGGGGTACATAGAGATATACTAAAACTCATCCCATTTATATTCTTACATCAACAATACCTAGAAATTTCCTTGAGATGAGAATTGAGAATATAAAGAAAGCTAATAGCACGATGTTCTTTTTAAATGTCAGTTTTAAGATAATCCCCAAATTTCCTCCATTATATGCATTAAGATGGCATCAAGTCACATAAAATATATTTAGTAATTCTATTGTGTCAAAGCAAGTGTCCAGTGTGCCCTACACAATACATTTGACAGCCTTCTTCCGTTTTGTTATTCTACTTTGGCATTTAATGTAGTTCTACCATAATAGAATACTGAAATACTAATATTTAGTTAAAGGATTGCCATTTGGGGTAATAGGAATACCTCAATAGCAGCAAAGAGGTCAAAATAACTCTTCAAATAAACAATAGCTAAAATTAAATTCTGGCCATAACCAAAATACAAACCTAAAGAATGAAAGAAAAGTCCCCCAAACAGAAGCTGAAGTTGACCATCAACATTTGCGGAACTGGAAACAGGAGACAAATTCCACTGACATACAGTCCTTTGGCCTCCCAGTCCCATTAACATAAAAATCATTAGCACTATGCAAATCACTAACACAATCAAGATTCCCAGAGCAATTTCAATTTCCACATCTGCAAAGAGATCTAGTCTAGTTAGTTGTACAGCTAGAGCTTCCGGAAATTTTGATTAATTACAAGAAAACATGATAGTCACCAGAAAAAAAGAAAAAAGAAAAAAAAAAACTTGCAGTTAATCCAAGTCCAGTTAGTCAAGGTTACGGCTTCATGCAGTGAGAAATCCATTCTACAACTGTTGATACACCTGTGACTACAGCCAATAATCTCATAAACCTAGGACACTGGGTAAGACAGGCACAGTGAAGAGGTTGACTGCTTCTAGTATTCTTACTGAAAACTAAAATCACAGAGCACAAGTAGTCCAGCTGCAGAAAATTAGGGAGGGAACAGTCAGATCCTTCTGTGCTGTCAAATACTGGTTACCATCTCAACCATGATGAATCAAATGGCAAAATCACATTTAAGAGAGAAAAAAAATCATCTTCTTTGAATTTGCTCCCATCAACCAATATCTGTATGTGACACTCAAATTTTGCAATGGGGTGAAACAAAGTGGTATATTCCATTTTGTAAAACACTATTAAAGTTTTTTCTTTGAATTAGTTTTCCTTTAATTTTAAAATAATAAAAGATTTCTAGGAAGTTGCCAAGAGATTCAAAGTCAGGCACATTCTACTTTTCTAAATGGTTACATCCTACATAACTATAATAACATGAAAAAGAGAAAAAAACCATTGGCTTAACACACATCTCTAGCAGTGTGTCTCAACCTGTGGTTGCGACCCCTTTGGGAGTCCAGTGACCCTTTCAAAGGAGTTGCCTATGACTATTGGAAAGCACAGATATTTACATTATGATTCATAACAGTAGCAAAATTACAGTTGTGAAGTAAGAACAGAAATAATTTTATGGTTGGAGCCACCACAACATGAAGAACTGTATTCAAGGGTCATAGCATTAGGAAGGTTGAGAACCACTGCTCTAGAGCTTTGTGCAATGGTATTATGTCTATCAATTCATGTAAACATACTGAAATCAAGACACAAATCTGTTCGTCAACAGAAAGATCTCCAATGTGTTTCCTTTTAGAATTCCATCCATTCACTACTCCTAGCCCTTGGCAGTCACTATTTTTTTCTCCATTAATTTCAGTGTGTCCCTTTATTATTTTTAATTAAAATATAATTTTATCACACCAACCATCCCCCACTTCTCTTCCCCCACTCCAATCCTTTCCAAGCTCCCTCCAGTCCCTCTCAAATTCAAGGCCTTTTTTTCATTGTTATTATTCAGTGTCATTTTAAGAACGTTGTATAAGGGTGCTGGTTGAGAGTATTTCCTACTCTTGCAAAGGACACAGGCTCAGTCCCCAGCATCTATCTCATGTAGTTCACAACCACCTGTAACTTCAGCTCCAGAACTCCAATATTTTCCTCTATCTCCACAGGTATAGTTCTCTCTCTCTCTCTCTCTCTCTCTCTCTCTCTATATATATATATATATATATATATATATATATATATATATATATATAATTTTTAACAAGGTTATATATATGGAATCATACAACACATAACTTTTACTTACAATAATACTCTATGAAGTTATAGAATGAAGAAACTTTTGGCAGTTCTCTAGGTGCTACGTGTTCTAAATACTACATTCATAACTTATTAGTTAACTACTGTTGAAATTTTACCAGTTGAAAGAAAATATAGAAACTTTACCCCTTTTAAGTCCCTTTATTATTATGCCTTATTCATGATATAATTACCTGAAATATTTCCTTTAATACATTAAGAATCATATAAAACATTTTACATACTTTTTTCTTTAACTGTCAAATAAAATTAAGAGAACTCAGCAGGAGAAAGAAAATCTTTATACATGGTGGGGGACCAGTAATCACCTTACAAACCACACAAACACCAATCTCAATCAGACCAGGGTAGTTTATTGAGCATACATCCCAGGACTGACCAGGGCAATGGTCTAGATTTGGGAATTGAACCATAATATTGAGTTCGGATTCTGTGGGGTCTTTAAGCCCAAAATCCACAAACATCTGTGCCGAGTTCCCTTTCATTCCTAAAGGACAGATAGTTGTTGCTGTTGTCCTTACTGGGTTGGGTTTTTTTAAATGCTTTGTTTTGTTTTGTTTTGTTTTGTTTTGTTTTGTTTTGTTTTGTTTGAGTATCTGGTTTGGCAAATCTTTTCTTTCAGTGCTTGAAATTTTGACCATTTCTTCCTAGCCACCATGATTTCTGTCATCCAAAGCTTTGTTTTCCTCCCATAGTGTCATTTCTCTATGAAAGTTTGGTTAAATTGTGTTGGTATCTATCAAGCTTTGGGTTCTGTCTGTTTCTTAAGCCTTTACTTTTTTTTTTTTCTTATCATTGCTAAATCTGGAAACATTTAGAGCATGGTCTCTCTGAGCACCTTTCCAATCCTACTTCCTTCTGTCGTCTCAAGAACTTCAATCATACAGCCACAGGTTTCTGAGTTCCTTTCGGGTTTCTAATCTACTTTCTGTTTGTTGTTTGAATGAAATTGCTTTTTAATTTTATTTTATTTTTAATTATTTAAAATTTATGTTATGCAAATCAGTGTTTTGCTTGTGTGTACATGTCTTAGTCAGGGTTTCTATTCCTGGACAAAACATCATGAACAGGAAGCAAGTTGGGGAGGAAAGGGTTTATTCAGCTTATACTTCCATACTGCTGTTGATCACCAAGGAAGTCAGGACTGGAACTCAAGCAGGTCAGGAAGCAGGAGCTGATTCAGAGCCATGGAGTGATGTTACTTACTGGCTTGCTCCCCTTGGCTTGCTCAGCCTGCTCTCTTATAGAACCCAAGACTACCAGCCCAGGGATGTCACCACCTACAAGGGGCCTGACACTATTACGGAGTCTATGGAGTGCTCACAAAAAGAGACCTAGCATGACCACACTCCAGAAGACCCAACAAGCAGCTGAAAGAGTCAGATGCAGATATTTGCACCCAACCAATGGACAGAAGCAGCTGACCCCTGTTGTTGAATTAGGGGAAGGCTGAAAGAAGCTGAGGAGAAGGGTGACCCTGTAGGAGGACCAACAGTCTCAATTAATCTGGACCCTTGAGATCTCTCAGACACTGGGCCACCAAACAGACAGCACACACTAGCTGATATGAGGCCCCCAACACATACAGCAGAGGACTTCCGGGTCTGTGTTCATTCAGAGATGATGTACCTAACCCTTAAGAGACTGGAGGCCTCAGGGAGTTTAGAGGTCAGGTGGGGTGGGGGTGGGGACATCCAGGTGGAGACAGAGGAGTGGGGAGGAGGTATGAGATGTGGAATAGTCAGAGAGTGGACAGGGAGGGTAATAAAATCTAGAGTGTAAAAAATGTAAATTTTTTTTTAAAAAAAGAATTGTTTTGGTAATTTGGATTTTTAATGTATCAATTTTATCTACATTTTGAAATGTTTTATTCCAGTTTGATATGTAGCATTTTTAAATCCTACAACAGTGAAGAATATTCACAATATATGTAAAAGGGGAGACTATGTATATAGTTAATAAGACAGTCTCCTAACACAATAGCCAAAATGTCCATGATACATTCAAAATTACTCATCATATGGAAAACCAAGAACTCACAGTTTGAGTCAAGCAAGACAATCAACTGATGCCAATACCAGAATGAATCAGAGGTTAGAGTCATCTCATGACAATTTTAAAGCACTTTTAATAAGAATTCCTCAACAAGCTGCTAAAAATTCTGGGAAAATTGAAAAGGTAGAAAATAGCAGTAAATAAATTGAAGGTATAAAATGGAACCAAATTAAAGTGCAGAGCCAAAAATTACAGCCTATTATGTGGGAGTCCTGGGTTTGAGACCCAGCAATGCAATGTAATAATAATATCAAAGTCTTTAAATGTAGAAAATGAGTTTGACAGCAGAATGGAGAAGAGAAAGGAAATAATCAGTGGACCTAAAGACATAACAATGTAGCTCACTCAATTTGCATTATATAGAGAAAAAAGACATAGAGGGAAGAAAAGGAGGGGGGGAGAGAAGAGTCTAAACCATAGAACTGAAAGAGTATTAAAGATACAACATGAAAACTTACCAAATTTGGAGGAAAAAAAGCTACATATTCAAGACTTGGGAAAAATTTAATCCCAAATGGATCTATGATAAAGAACATAATAATTCAGTTTCTAATGTCGGATGGCAAATACTACTCAAGAGAACTGTCAGATTGTGAAAAATCAATTCAAAATGTAGAAATTTCTCATCTGAGTCCAGGGACAACAAACTGACATGGTACATTATTTTTAAATTTTTGGACCAAAAGAAAAAAATCAATGTTCACCATGAATTCCAAGCTAATATGAACTCCAAGCTAATATGAACTATGAAGAATTATGGTGAAATAAAGGTATTCTCAAAAAAACAATTTGTCAGTAGCAAAACTACACTTAAAAATGGCCAGAGGAACATCTGAAAGTAGAATGACACAAAGAAAAGAAAATAATTGTGAAAAGGGGCAAAAATATGGGAAAATACAACAAAATATTCTTGTCATCCCAAGTTTTTCATATAATCCCACAAAAGGAAAATAAGAAAAATAGAAGAATATGAAACAGAAGGAGTACAAGAATAAATGGAAGACACATAGCCTGAGATATACATTAAAAATAAATTGGTCAAAAATCTATTAAAATTTATAGACTTGGAAGTGCCAGAGTAAAAAACTTTGTATACAATCATATTAAAAATCATATACAAAATCACAAGTATGTAAAGCAAAACTAAAGGAAATGCATTAACTATCATTGTGGCAAAATATTTGAGAACAACAACTTAAAAGGAGGAAAATTTTATTTTGGCTCATAGTTTTCATATTTTCTGTCTATTGTCACTTAATTCCATTTTTTCTGGGCCTGCAATGAAGCACAACATTGGACAAAGGAATACATGATAGAATAAAATTGTTCACTTTCTGTAGCCAGGAATTGAAGAAAGAGAGGTCTTTAATAGGCTAGGGATAAAATATATTCTTCAGGGGCATGCTTCCTATAACTTTTTTTTTCAATTGGTGTTGTGTAGCAATTTCTTTTAAGATAAAACATTCTCTGTTGAAAGAAAATTCATGAAGACACAGGATGTTCTAAAATGATGAAACATCTCAAAAAGCTCTTAAACTTGAGACATACACAATTCCACAACTTCAGGAAGTCCCTGAAACTAATCAGAGTTACTAAACTTCTTTTTCCAAGTAGTAAAGACTTCTGAAAGACACATCCTGACAACCACAGCTTCCTGAGAAGGATCAGACCAGATAATCTGCCTGGAGATCAGCTCAGATCAACTGAGATATCTTGAAAGACCTTCTGCAACTTGTTGAGTTGCCTGTAATTTGTGCTGTGAGTTCCAGGTTTTCAGCTTTTATGATCTATCCTCTATGCTGGGGTGGATATTTAGAGATACAGCTACTTTTGTATCATTTTTTGCTCCTGTAAGTAACTCTTCACCCATATTCTAACAAGTAATACCAATAAACTCATTGGTTCACCAAGTTGTACTTTGATATATTGTTGGTTCTCTAGGGTGAGTAGATACTTGTACATGTCTCCCTAAGCATAGTATCACACAACACTAGACCCCATCTCCTGAAACTTCCCCCCCCCCCCAGCTGCTATAATAACTCATGGAGTTACAAATCCACAAATGGTCAGATCCTTCATGATCCAATTATGTCCAATAGTGCTTTATTTTGGACCCTGACTTCAACATATAGATTTTGGAAGATTAATCCACCAATAATAAATAATAGTTACAAGTGTGTATATATTAAAGAATACCAACTCACAATACTTGAAGCAAAAAGTAATAGAGCTGAAAGAATGTTTACACAAGGCTACAGTTATAAGATTGCAATATCACCCCTTCTGTCAGCACCTGATAAACAAGTTTGAGATGCAAAATCCTTAAGGATATAGAACACCTAGCACAATCTAAAACACAGGCTGGCAAAATGGCTGAGAAGATGAGTTGCCTGTCACCAAGCCTGGTGGTCTAAATTTGATCATCCCGGCATAATGGAAAGAGAAAACTAACTCCTCCAAGTTGTTCTTCTCTGACCTCCATATGCATACCATGTTCATAGCTAGAAAATTTCACCAAACAGCAACAGAATACATAGAATTTTCCAAGTTTCCATGGGGCATTAATCAAGATAGATGTATCTTAAACCTGAAAACAAACATCACCAAATCTAAGATACTGGGATGAAGAGTATGCTCTCTGAACATAATGGAGTCAAAACTTGAAATGAATAAAGAGACAGAAAGAAAATCTTTGAAAAGTTAGAAACTAGCAAAAACACTTCTAAATGGTCCACAGACCAAAGAGACATTCAAAAGAAAGAATAAATGAAAACAAAAAATAATATAAACAAAAAACAAAAATAGGAGCTAAGTGTCTAGTATGGTGGTAGAACGCTTGTCTAGTATATTGGAGACCATGGTCTTTATTCCCAGGACTGTGTGTGTATGTGTGTGTGTGTGTGTGTGTGTGTGTGTGTGTGTGTGTGTGTGTGTGTGTGTTTTACAGATCAATTAATGCTACAAGGTAAATGTATAACACCAATTAATAATTTATATTAGATGAGGCATTTTAAGTCAATAATTCTACCCAAGAAAGCAGAAAAAGAAGACAAACACAAAGCAAATAGAAGTTTGGGGAAGAAAGTAGTGGGATTTTTTTAAAAGCATAAAGAAAACCATGAAAGAAAAAGGCTAGCTCTTATTCAATATCAAAGTTGTTAAACTTTAGCATGACACTCAGAAAGAGAGAAGATAAAATTCCAGTATCAGGAATGAAACAGGGGGGCTGGAGAGATGTCTCAGCAGGTAAGAGCACTGACTATTCTTCTGAAGATCCTGAGTTCAAATTCCAGCAACCACATGGTGGCTCACAACTATCCATAACGAGATCTGACTTCCTCTTCTGGAGTGTCTGAAGACAGCTACAGTGTACTTACATATAATAAATAAATCAATCTTTAAAAGGGGGGGATGAAACAGAGCACCAAGAGAGATTCTTAGCCATGAAAGAGATTCTGACAGTACTAGAAATGCTTCAGTTCATAAACTCAAAACCTTGGAAAAGGACAGGCAGTGGTGGCGCACACCTTTAATCCCAGCACTTGGGAGGCAGAGGCAGGCGGATTTCTGAGTTCTAGGCCAGCCTGGTCTACAGAGTGAGTTCCAGGACAGCCAGGGCCACACAGAGAAACCCTGTCTTGAAAAAATAAATAAATAAAATTAAAAACCTTGGAAAGATGAATCAGCTCCTTCAAAGTACCCAAGTCAACAAGATCAAATATATAAAGGGGCTAGACAGTGGTTGTGCATGCCTTTGATCTCAACACTTAGGAGGCAGAGGTAGGCATTCAATTGTTAAGTTAGAGGCCATCCTGGTCTACAGAGCAAGTTCCAGGACAGCGAGGGCTACACAGAGAGAACCTGTCTTGAAACTAAGCATATTTTTATATCACACATCGAAAATAGCTTTGAGTAAATAAGCTGTTTGTTTTAACCACATAATCAAAAATATCTGTATAAACTATTATTTATACTCAAATTCTCATGCTATATTTTCTTCTGCAGCTATGATACTACAGGCTCAGTTTTCCTTTCTGCTTCTATATTTCTTAGGATCATTTTAGGAAGTATGTGAACACCAGAGACACTCAAAATAAAGTGTTGATAAACAAAATAGGGAGTCTACATTTCATGAACCAATACATATGAACATATTTTTAAGATCCCCTAATCTAAATATGTAAAATCTACTACAGTATCGATACAGACAGAAAGAGTCCACCCTATACACACGCTGGATTGGAGGAATTCTCCTTTAATGGTATCATAAGTTAGTGCAACAGATACTAAAGGTTCAAGTACATGGTTCATATGTACACATAACTAGGGCTTGTGAAATGGCTGAGCAAGTAAAGTTGCCTGTCACCAAACCTAAATTTGATCAGCCCTACATAATGGAAAGAGAAAACTAACTCCTCCAAGTTGTTCTTCTCTGACTTCCACATGCATACCATAGCATGTGCACATGTATGTACACACACACACACACACACACACACACACACACACACAGTATTGTGCCTATCATCTCAGGATCAGGACATTCTTACAATTCTCCAACCAAGAGTAGTCTTGATATTTATTTTAACTTGGCTCATTTTGACAGAAGTGTGCCTGAGGAGGCTCCTAGGTCAACATGCAGCCTTATATTCCACAAGAGATGCAAGAACATTTACACATCCCCACAGTGCATCTCATCTTGCAGTGTGCCTACAGGTTACAAAATCCATAAGGACTGTAGATGTCACATGGTTGGTAGAGTACCTGCCTAGCATATACAAAGCCCTGAGTATAATCCTCAATTCTACATAAACTAGTGCATGCCTGCAATCTAAACTCTCAGGAGGTAGAAGCAAGAGCATCAGAAGTTCCAGGCTCTCCTTGGCTGCATAGAAAATTTGAGGCCAGCCTTGAATACATGATACCCTGCCTCAAAAACCAAACAAAAAAAGCAAGGGAGGGGAAAATCATTTACATCACTCTATAAGTACCCACATTTATAATTCTATCCAACCTGCCTCTGTTATGAAGAAGGCGGACCCCTCTATCTACATTTGTATATTTTAACAGTAGTACAGTTATAATTCTCTGAATTTTAATTCTCTGTATCACTGTAATTTTTATGTTCAATTAGTAAATTGTAAACTAGAGGGTCTCAAAGCAAAGTGCAAGAATTCCTGCCAGGGACAGAGGTCTCCAAAGCACTTTCAATGATCGACAAGGTCTTTCCTTTCTTTACCAATTCCACATATGCATCAGGTGGGATTATTCGTATTTACCTTGGCTGAGATAATGCATTGCAAGTGATTGTACATAAAAGTAGATAAAATAATCCAGTTGCCTTTTGTTAAGACAGACATTAAAAGTGATTTGTAGAAATGAAAATGCTATTATTTTCACTATTTTACATTAAGCAACAGTTGTTTTAGCTATTATGAAGTAATGAGTATGCTATTTTTAAATTAATT
The DNA here is from genome assembly GCF_900095145.1 of Mus pahari. Lineage (NCBI taxonomy): Eukaryota > Metazoa > Chordata > Mammalia > Rodentia > Muridae > Mus > Mus pahari. Next base: position 79,912,789 of record NC_034613.1, read on the forward strand.
AGTTTTTTTAAAAGTCTGTGTATAAATTGCCAAATATTAATATGTTATTTATACAGATAAGGGCTCCCAAGATTTCTCAACAAAATTTCCAACTATAAATGTGTCCTGACAGCAGGTTTGAAAGGAAAACAGAAAACAAAAATTTCTGTTCTAAATCCTGCTACTTACCAAAGAGCATACACTGTCTGGACCTAACCCACCCCCTTCAGCCTGCACATATGTAGCAGATGTGCAGTTTGCCCTTCATGTGGGTCCTGAACAACTGGAGTGAGGCTATCCCAAAAGCTGTTGCCTGTCTGTGGGATATGTTCTTCTAGCTGGGCTGCCTTGTCTGGCCTCAGTGGGAGAGGATGTGCCTAGCACCATACAGACTTTATGTGCCAGGAGGGGTTGCATAACCCACTCACTCAGAGGAGAAGGGGAGGGAGAGAGGGGCTTAGGAGGGTGGGAGGGAGTGACTGGGGGGGCAGTGAGTGGGATATAAAATGAGTAAGTAAAAATTAAATTAAATTTTAAAAGAGAGATTTCTAGGTTGCTGTGCCAGGTCAGAGACATATGGCTAGTAATGAAAACACTTAATATTCCTAAGAAACGTAGCAGTGCAGAGAGCTAGGGAAATGTAGAAGGTCAAAGTGGCACTCAGCCCATGTAAGCACAAGACTCTCAGAGCTGAGAACATAAGCCTGAACATTTAGGGCAGATCCCATAGTCAGAATCAGGCCACACTTCTCTGCAGTTCTCTCTAGAATGAAGAATTAAGAAGTAGCTTGCACCAATTGTGATAAAAACTGCATGGTACTGGTACAGCGACAGACATGTAGATCAATGGAATAGAATTGAAGAGCCAGAAATGAATCCACACACCTATGGTCACTTGATTTTTGACAAGGGAGCTAAAACCATCCAGTGGAAAAAAGACAGCCTTTTCAACAAATGGTGCTGG
>NC_034613.1:79914471-79936638 GCF_900095145.1 Mus pahari
CCAAGTAGTGGGAGTGGGTGGGTAGGGGAGCAGAGGTGGGGGGAGGGTATAGGGAACTTTTGGGATAGCATTTGAAATGTAAATAAAGAAAATAATTATAAAAAATAATAATAATTAAAAAAAAAGAAGAAGTAGCTTGCGCTGTGACCTAAGACCTTGATTTATGGTCCTAGTCAGTAACTGGCTCCTCCATGGTTTTTGTCAAGTATGCTTTGACATATCATGTCAACTACATGATAGGAAACTTCCCACCATCCCCTCAAATGTCATGAAAAGTCAGAACCTTTCCTTTGAGAGATTAAGGTCCAAGATTTCTTTGAAGGCTGCTTTCTTGAAACTCTTGTGGCCTCCCCACTAACCTTGTATCATCTCTCTCACCTGATTGAATGCTTGGTCCCAGTTATTGGAACTGTTTGAGAGGTGTGACCTTGTTGTCACTGAGGATAGGCTTTGAAGTTTCAAAACTCCATGCCAGGCCCGGTCTCTTTTGCTCTCTGGCTCTCTATCTCTGTCTCTGTGCGTGTGCGTGTATGTGTGTGTCCCTCTCATTTTTATTCTTTTTGTAAAAACTTTCTGTTGATTCTTTGTGAGTTTCACATTACACACCCCAGTCCCCCACATCTCTCCATTCCCTCATATCTGCCCTTTGCCCTTGCAACATTCTCAAAATAAACACACACACACACACACACACACACACACAAACAAACAACATCAAAAACCTCAAAGCATAAAAAAATATCTCTCATTGTGGAAGCTGTAGTGTGTCACAGTATATCCCTCTGCCACACATCTTCACTTGTAAATTTTCTTTGCTCTGGTTTCTGTGACACCATAATTTTGGATCCTCATTAGACCTCCTCCCAGTTATCTTATTGCTGTCCTATGTCATGGAGATCCTGCAGCTTTGGATCAGCAGGACTGGCCCTTTCACATGCCCCAACCATTTGCAGACGATATAGATTTTGGGGTGGGCAAGCTCAGAATCCTGAATCTGGGCCTGGGTGGTAGCTGAGCGAGTCAGCCCACGGATTCTCCCCTATTCACTCCACCAAGGCAAGCTCTCCCATATTGCTCTGGCAAGGCTACCCAGTGCCACCATTGGCAGGAGGCAGGGTCAGCTCTCCTGCTCTCCCACCCTCAGGGCCAGCTCACCCTCACCCATGCCTCCAGAGCCAGCTCTACTTCCCAGGCAAAGTGAAGGGCCTGCTCTACTGAATGCTGCAACCTGTGAGAGGCAGGGCTAGCCCATGTGCTCTAATGACCAAGGAGTCGGCTCTCTTGACTGCCTCAGGTGGCAAGGGGCAAAGGAGGTGGATGACATCTATCCCCTCCCTAGGTCACTTCAGGGCAGAGTGGCCGGGCCAGTTCTCTTGACCTCTTTCCAGCAGTCTCACTGACACCCACTAGACCAGCTCTACTGTGCTTGCTCAGGTGAAGTGTTGGGCCCAGTCTTCCGAGTACTGCAGCCCATAAGAGGTAGGCACAGTTCTCCTGCTTTCATGACTTTGGAGTCAGCTTACCCATACCCCCATCACCTGGGAAAGGCACAGCATCCACTCTCCTGAGTGCTGTCTCTGGAGAGAGATGGGACCAGTTCTCCAGAGTGTCACAGCCAGTGAGGGGTGGGGATAGTTCTGCACAGCCCCTGGACATCCATGTGGTCCCCAGTGGCCGCCCCAACCAGGGACATCCCCATGTTCTCCACTGGTAATATGAGCCAGGGACATCAACAACGACCCCTGCCACTGCATAACTGCATAGCCACCCATACAGACATGGCCTTCAGTCAGCTCAGGCTGGGACCTCACCCAGGTGTTAGGGCTGGCCACTCACAATAGGTTATTCCGCTCCACCCTTGTGTCTCCAGTTTCATCTCTCTTCATAATCCTCAAGCTGTTCCATTTCTCTTTCTCTCTCCTCTGTCCACCATATACTTGCACAGTGTGGTGACTCCCACTGCAAGTTGGCCATAAGGTTGGTGGGACTATCCTCCATGCACTGCATGGTATGGCAGCAAGCCATACCATGGCCTGCCTATGTCTTGCACTGGAAAGCAGGTCTGTGGGTGGTACGACAGTCCACAGGTCTGTCTGCCCCTGACTTGGGGTTTGCTATTTTTCACAATGAAGCTCCTCTCCAAGCTTTAAAGGCAAGCCTCTTCTTCCCTTTAAGGATCCAGTAGGTTTAGATCTCCATGTGCTGTTCGTGTCTAGTGCTTTCCCTCCTACCTTGAAGCATAATCATGGCCTCGAAGGCCCTCTATCCTAATAAATCCCATTCTTCTAAAACAAATTATGTGTGTCGACCAACTTCCTTTCTTTATCTCTCATTGCTGGTCATCTTTTATAACACATAGCCTGCACCCACCTTTCCCCATATGTGGAGACCTTGACTTTTTGCCCACATATTCTGTCCTTCACTTAGAGCCCTGGTATTGAGAGGTTTCAAGTCTTTCTGCCAACTGCCTTCTTTTATAGGTTAAGTTTGCTACCTATCTCCTGGAGCCCTAGTCTCAGAACATATTACTAAATCTGTCTGTGCCTCAATTTCTTCATTTATGAAGACAAATCTGACATTGTAAATATTTTCAAAATTTGAAAGTTTCTTGTTGACTATATTTTCCCTAACTTATAAGTATCAATACTTCTTACAGAGACATCCAGTTGAGAAAAAACAAAAACAAAAACAAATACCTACCTCACCCAATTTTTTTTTTAATTTGAGAGGGTTTGTTCATTTGTTTCTTTGTTTGTTTGTAACAAGGTCTCACTGTGTAGCTCTGGTTGTCCAACAACTTGATATGTAAATCAGGCTAGCCTTGAATTCACAGAGATACTCCTGCCTCTGTTGCCTAAGTACTGGGATTAAAGTAATGTGCTACTACACCCAGCAAATTTGAGAGATCTATATAGATATTATATGTAATTGAAAATTATATTTGAGATGTGTGAAATACATGGAGTTGAAGAAATTTTTAGAGTTTAAAGATTTATATATAAACTGTCTATAGATTATAGCTTATCCAAACATTATAAAATATTGATTATAGCTGAAATTTAAGAGATAAAGATAAATAAGATTTTTCTGAAACTTAGACTCACACATAAATACTGTATAATATTTAAGGTTTTGTATTGAACGCAATACTAACTAATAATACAAATCCTTGTTAATTTAAGAAAATTGACCATCTGAAAATGTCTACATGTGGTAGTATATGTATTCATTCTTCTTTAATAGAAGTCATTAATCTCAAATACCTAATCAAAGAATAATTCATTATGGGATTGAATATAAGAGTACCAGAAAAATAAGGAGTATTGAGACAGAACAGTGAGCAAAAAACACCAGTGGTCAATCTGGATGACTTATTTAAGTGCCCAGGTCCTCGACTGGAAGGAAAGAAATTACCCCATAAGTTGTCTTCTGGCCTTTACAGTTATACTATGGTATTCACAGACACAAACACACAGTCGCACAGACAGACACACACAGAAAAATAAGTAAAAAATTTTAAATGTAAAACAAAAGAGTTTTAAGACAACCAGAAAAATGTCCATTAATGACCAGAACATTGGCTCAAGGCTAAAATTTGAATGTTACCTAGGTTAATCCTTTGCTAAATAATAAATCTCATTACACACACACACACACACACACACACACGATGCCTGGTAGCACTCCCCTACTCTTTAGTCAACAATGCATTACATAAGAACAAGAAGAATCCAAATATTATTTTTAATGATTTAGGAAAGTTGCACAGACCTGTCTATTTAATGATTGTTGCACACAGCTGTGCCCTAAGAAATTATTTCCAAACCTTTGGGTTATTTCAGAATTTCTGAAATCCTCTGAAGTCTATTTCAGGTTTATACCCAAACCAAAAATTTATACAGATCCAGCCCACAGGTCCCAACTGGCTGTACTAGGACCTTCTAAGTCAATTTAGTTAATTTCCTTCTTCACTACCAGGGCTGACTATGGGTAATTAAGAGGTTAACATAACAAAAGTAGAGAGTGTGTACTCCTGGTGGGAACCTGCACAAAGAGTGACCTTTGAGCCTTCCACCTGTCGTTGCCCATTCTGGCCACACACCAGTTTTCTTTGTAATCACCAAAAAAAAAGCACTTTGGGGCCTCAGCAAAGGTGGCCAGCTGTCCTGAAATCCTAAAATTTCCTAACAGCAAGGGGATGGAAAACTGCGGTGTGAATTGTTACAAATATGAACTGCACAAATTGTGCCAGTGCATAAATTAAAGATCAGTCAAAAACAATTCAGAGATGTGGTTTTACAAGGGTTGTATTATATTTGCCTATTGAAACGTTCTTCACAGTAAGAATCAAATTTACACACATACACACATTGATCTTTTATACTAAACAATCACATTTGACCAAAAGATGGCATTGATAGAGATAAAAATGAATTGGTGTTAATAAATCTATTATTAATTTAGACCAAACTACTCAAATTGGCCAGGGGTGAGGGACAAAAACCAAGTGTTTTCCTGAACCAGCATCTTTAAAAGTCACCTGTGGAGAAAAGAGCATGTTTCTGTGCTTCTACTTCTAGGGCCTGGTTCTAATAAGAATATATTTAGATAATTTATGCACATCTAGTGTTTATTAGCAGCAAATGCACAATTCCTGTCCTTGTCCATTTTCCTTCCTGTTAAAGGAGGAATGGGAATGTCAAGCAGATAATTTCCTTTTAGGAAACAGACAGCTTCAATGTAAGCCCTAATAAGTGATATATATTAGCTGTGTGGCCTTGACAAGTAAGTTGACATCCCTATGCCTTAGTTTTCTCATACAAAACTTAGTTATAAAGAGTGTCCCTCATGCTAATATCCAAAATATAAAAAGACTTCAAAGAAGCTAACCTCCAAAAACCCAAACAATGGGGTATAGAATTAAACAAAGAATTCTCAACTAAGGAATCTCAAATGGCCAAGAAGCACCTAAAGAAATGCTCAAAGTCCTTAGTGATGAGAGAAATGCAAATCGAAACAACCCTGAGATTCCACTCACACTAATCAGAACAGCTAAGATCAAAAACTCAGGTGACAGCAGATGCTGGTGAGGATGTAGAGAAAGAGGAACACTCCTCCATTGCTGGTGGGATTGCAAGCTGGTACAACCACTCAGGAAATCAATGTGGACATACCTCAGAAAGTTGGAAATATATCTACCTGAAAACCCGATATACCACTCTTTGGTATATACCCAAAAGATGCTCCACCATGCCACAGGGGCACATGTTCCACTATGTTCATAGTGGCCTTATTTGTGACAGTCAGAAGCTGGAAACAATCCAGATGTCCCACAATAGAAGAAAGAACACAGAAAGTGTGTCTCCAAGAGGATGCCCCCTCCCCTTAACCGGCCTCCCCACTCCCAACCAAGCAGCATACACTAGCTGATATGAGGCCCCCAACGTGTGTACAGCAGAGGACCTCCTGGTCTAGCCTCAGTGGGAGAAGACTTGCGTATCCCTACTAACACTCAGGAGACTTGCAGCCCCAGGGAGTGGGGAGGCTCACTTATAAATCTTGGCTAGCCCTTTAAATTTAAATGAACAAATAACATGTTTAGAAAAAGAATGTCCCTCATGAATTTTTCTAAGTATCATATGAATGCATGCACAAAACATACTTAGACTGAATATGGGTACATAGAAAGATATTATCTTGTTATCATCATGCTAGTATTCATGCCTTAAAATAGTGGTAAATATTGAAATTACTAGTATGTAACTTTAATTTATCTTACAAGGTTAGAATACACTATCAGTACATCAAGCTTTCATTTGATAGAATTACAAAAAAGAAAAAAAGAAAAAAGAAAAAGAAAGAAAAAGGAGGAATGACTCCCTCAACACAGATCTTTTCTTTTTTTCTGCCTTCTTCCTTTTCCTCTTTCTCTTCCTTCTCTTCTTCCTCCTTTAGCAGTTCTAGGGCTACAACCAAGAAAACAAGGCCATCTAAATCAATAGCAGCAAAGCATATAAGAATTCACAGAGACTGAAAGGTCCACCTACATTGCTGTGTACCAGGTCCTATGTATGTGTATGTATGTATGTATGCATGTATGCATGCATGCATGTGTTATGTATTATATATGTATTTATTGTATATGTATGTATGTACACATATGTATATAGGCTTCCAGTTCAATGTTTTTATGGGATTCCTGCGTATGTAAATGATTGCCTTTCCTTGGGCTCTTTTCCTTCTCTTTGTCTTGTTCAAGTCTAATGTGCTAGTTTTTGTTTAATCTTATAATTTCTTCTTTTTTATTTTATTATTATCTTAGAAGCCTGTTTATTTTCTAATGAGAGGTTGAAAGGGAGTGGATCTGGATGGGAGGAGAGGTGAGAAGGAACTGGGAAGAATAGAGAGAGGGAAACAAGAGTCAGGATATATTATATGAGAGGAAAAACATCCATTTTACTTTTTTTACACTCCCAAACAATAAATAAAAATATGTTTTAAAAGAACCTCAATCTTTATTTCATGCCATTCACAAAAATTAGATTATTGACAGCTAAACATGAGCTCAGCAAGAACAAAATGCCAAAGTGGAGAAAGCCCACACTACACAAAAGTCCACAGGCAACTAAGGGATGCTGAGAGTGGGAGAAATAGTCTTCTCTGGGGAAAAGCTCACCAACTGGTTCTCCAATACAGAACAGTCAGCCCTGAAAAAATATAAATGAAAAATACTATACAGACTGGTGTATATACACACACACACACACACACACATACACACACATGCATACACACACATACACACATACACACACACATACACACACACGCATACACACACATACACACATACACACACATACATACACATACATACACACACACACATACACATACACACATACACACACACATACACACACATACACACACATACACACATACACACACACATACACACACACATTGTCTTAGTCCATGGTCTATTGCTATGAGGAGGCAACTGTGACCATGACAACTCTTAGGAAGCATTTAATTGGGGCTGGCTTGCAGTTTCAAAGTCCATTGTCATCATGGCAGGGAGCATGGTGGTATGGAGATTGACATGGATTTGAAGAAATAGCTGAGAGCTCTGCATCCAGATCTGCAGACAGCAAGAAGAGACTCGTGGCTTGAAATGGGCATTACTGAAAACTCAAAGCCTACCTCCTACACACTTCCTCTACCAAGGCCACACCTCCACATCTTTTAAAATAATGCCACTCCCAGGTGACCAAGCATTCAAATATGAGTCCATAAGGACGCTTCTTAATCAAACTGCCACATAGATACACATATATACATGTAGTAACAATGAAAAGAAGAGGTCCTTTAAGCTGAAGAAGATCAAGGAGGGGCATATTGGAGGGTTTAGAGGGAGAAAAGGGAAGGGAAAAATATAACTATATTATAATGATCTAAAAGAACATCTTTGAAAACTTAACCTAAAAACTTAAAAATATTTTTAAGGAAACACAAGAAGTGTAGGGAATTGGGAATGGGTGGATAGGTGAACAGGGGGAAGGGGTATGGGATAGGAGTTTTTCAGAGGGGAAACCAGGAAAGGGGATAACATTTGAAATGTAAATAAAGAAAATATCCAATAAAAAATGGAAAAAGAACACAAAAATATTATAATCTTAAAGGAAGTAGACTTACAAAGAAAATGGAATACTATTCAGCCTTTAAAGGGGGATGCTTTTTTTTCACATAACATTTTATTGATTTTCTGGGAGTTTCACATGATTCACCCCAATCACAGTCCCTTCCTAGTTCTTCCATGCCTGCCCCCTTGACACATCCCCCCAAAAAGAAGTAAAATATAAAAATAAAAATGCATTTTCCATAAAAGGGAACAAAATCATTGTTTTTCAAATGCTTTGCTACTTTTCCTCATGGTGGGAGTTTCTGCATCTATTCCTCTTGACTTGGAGACTCTTGAGGACTATTTTGACCAAGAGAATAGAGCCGAGGTAACATGTTACCCATTTCCTGTCCACACACTGAAACTCCGGCAGCTTTTTCTGTCTCTTAGAATACTCTCCTGGGATTCTTTCTCTGGGAATCCGCCCACCATAGTATTAGAAACTCAAGTCACTAGGAGGGACAATGATCTGTAGGTACTTCAGGTGACAGTAGCAGCTCAGCTTCCAGCTGACAGCTATCCTTGCCAGTGTGCCAAACATGGGAGTGAAGCAACCACCATGGAGGGAAATCAGCACCCCACAGCCACTATTGCTGATGCCACAGGCATCAGGAAGGAACTGCTCAGGAGACCCCTTCCTTAACTTCTGAGCCACTAAATTTTGAGGCCATGTGTTGCTCATGAATAAATATCAATACAATATAATTGTATTATCATGTTGTTTTTCTGGCACTAAGTTAATGGAGTTGTAATTTGAATTCTACCTTGAGTTTCTTTCCTCTTTTTCCCAAAACCACACTTGACATAGGGGTGTTGTCCTATGTAGCTCAAACTATCTATGAGGTTGGAGAGATGACTCAGGGGTCACAAACTCTGACTGCTCTTCCAGAGAACCCAGTTCAATTCCTAGCAGACACATGGAGTCTCAAAATTGTCTGTAACCCCAGTTTCAGTGGATCTGGCATGCTGTTCTGGGCTTTGCAGGTACTGGAAATGCATGTGGTATACATACTTACATACAGGAAAACACCCACACACATAAATAAAATATGTTTTTAAAAATCATATAGGACATAAAATAAGAAGAACAACATTTGCTGTTTCATTATTACCAGTGTCTGAGGCTATTCAGAAGAAATTTATTTTGAGAAATAGTGAAGTGAGAATAGTATGCTTATATAAGGATCTAGCCATGATGACTACACAACCAGCTGAAGTTGGAAAGAGCATGAGCCCTCCCAAGGGAACAAGAAAGAAAGAAGATCATATACTGAGTACTGAGGAATATGTCATCAGTGAACTAATCCTTGTTGTGGCATCTTCTCATAACTATGAAGGGAAGAAAGAAAGAAAGGAAAGAAGGAAGGGAAAAAATCAGAGCAACTGGATGAAAAATAAAGCCAAAGAGGCAATTTCTTTTTTTATGTTTTTTTATTAGATATTTTCTTTATTTACATTTCAAATGCTATCCTGAAAGTTCCCTATACCCTCCCACTGGTTCCCCTACCCACGCACTCCCACTTCTTGGCCCTGGCATTCCCCTGTGCTGGGTCATATAAAGTTTGCAAAACCAAGGGGCCTCTCTTCCCAATGATGGCTGATTAGGCCATCTTCTGCTACATATGCAGCTAGAGACACGAGCTCAGGGGGTACTGGTTAGTTCATATTGTTGTTCCACCTACAGGGTTGCAGCCCCCTTCAGCTCCTTGGGTACTTTCTCTAGCTCCTCNATTGGGGGCCCTGTGTTCCATCCAATAGCTGACTGTGAGCATCCACTTCTGTGTTTGCCAGGCACTGGCATAGCCTCACAAGAGGCTGCTATATCAGGGTCGCTTCAGCAGAATCTTGTTGGCATGTGCAATAGTATCTGGGCTTGGTGGCTGATGATGGGATGGATCCCCGGATGGGGTAGTTCAAAGAGGCGATTTCTTATGGATTCCTTTGTCTATGTAAAAAAATTAGTAATTTCACAATATATTAATCATGATTCTACTGCACCAATAATGTGTAACCAGCAACTCAACTTATTTCAATGGCCTTGTATCCCCAAAATATTTTGGGGTGTCCCCAAAGCTGCAAACTGGCTAGGCTTTACTTGGGCTATAGACAGAATTCAAGTCTATGTCACATTTCTTATTCTCTTTGGATCAACGACTAAAGGACATGTGCATTTCTTTTTTTTTTTTTTTGGTTTTTCGAGACAGGGTTTCTCTGTATAGCCCTGGCTGTCCTGGAACTCACTCTGTAGACCAGGCTGGCCTCGAACTCAGAAATCCGCCTGCCTCTGCCTCCCAAGTGCTGGGATTAAAGGCATGCGCCACCACGCCCAGCGACATGTGCATTTCTGTAGACAAAAGCACAAAACAAGCTAAATTATCCAAGTTGTCTGAAGGGTAATGGGGTCTTACAGGTTAGCATTCCATTGGCTGAAGCAAGTCCATAGCCAAATCAACACCAATGAGTAGGAGAAATGTGCACCGTCTAGTCCACTGAAACTGCAAATACACAGGACAAAAGACTTAAGGATTGGAGAAAGCCCTTAGTGAATGGTGTGTGGGTGGAGTCCTGAGTGAATGTTTATTGATGTGGGCATGCTAATGCCCCAGACCCATGGGAATGGCAAAGCCTTCTCTGATCCATGTGTGGATGTGGGCAGTTGGTGAAGAAAATGACCATAGAAGTTGCTCCTCCCAACTGTTTACAGTCTGCAATGTATCTCCTACAAATAGGAGACTGAGACTATGCAAACCCATCTCTTTGTTCACCTGTATACAATAAACCTACTTCCTCTGTTTAGGTGTACAAAACAAATGAGATGAGTCTCCTGGTTAGTTTTAGCACATCTCCATCAGAGTGCACAGCCCATCAAACCCTAGCATTTCTCTGAGTGTGTCTGATGTTTCTTTAGTCCCTGTTGCCCTAGTTAGGTAAATTCCCAAGCTGTTTGGTCATGGCAAAAGACACAGTATGTATTTCTTCATCAGGAAGTGAGGGAAATTTCATCCATGAAAAGTGTCATAAATTTTCTAAGCACCCCATTAAATCCAAGATTACCCCGGAGCTCTAATTACCATGAAGTCGCAATGTTGCTGATGCATATTCATTTCAAATTACTAGATTATCCTAAACTACCATGAAGTCCACTTTAAATGCTTTTCCTGCACTATGTCCATATGATAAGCATAAGTCATAATTATAACTAGCTTTTCATATTATGTTACATCTTATAAATTATTGGAACAAATATTGTTTCTTCTGTGATAAAAACAACCATGTAAAGTGAGGAAAGCTCTTTCTTCCACTCCCCTTTCTGAACAAAAGTGAATGAAGGTTATTTGGCCAAGAACATATCAGTAGTGGCTCTAGAGCTCCTCTTGCTATTGATAATCCTCAACACCATGGGACAGTTGTAGGCTAAGCAATGGGACCTAATAGGATCTGATTTAGTTGTTCCTTTCCTCTCTCCTAGACTTGGTGACACGAGAACCTATTGCTCGTTCACAAGTGTTCTTCATAAAACCTTGGATAACAATAGTGCCAGTGGGAGGGTAAATTGAAATCTGGGATTCCTAGATGGTGTCTACACACAAAGGAGATTTGACTGAATGAGTCGAGCAGTAACTAACCAATTACTAACCAGCTCAGTTAATATTTCAGCTGGATCTGAAAGTACTTTCAGCCTGAAGTGACAGGTGCTGCGTTCTCCTTTTGTTTTACTGTTGACAAGACTTTTGTGTGATCCATAATCTCATTGGCACCTATTTACGGCACCTGTCTTGCAAGTGTAATAATAATAATAATGATGATGATAGGCCAGGCGTGCTGGCAAGGAAAAAGCAGTACCGTGAATTGTTCTGAGATAATGATGCTCTTTGTTAAATTGGGTCCATATCAATAAAATACAAAGCAAATCACATGAATATAGTTTTCAGCATAAAATTGCCTGTGTTGCTCTGTCATTACATGCCATTGTTCTTTATCAGGACACTGGTCCCTATTAGACTAAGGGTTACTGTAATAGCCTCATCTTAATCTGATTACACAAGCCCCCTTATTTACAGCTAAGACCATATTCACAGTGATCAGAGATTAGGACTTCAATATATAGTTTGGGGAGATACAACTCAATTCTTATGTGTCTACCATATGGCAGACATTGTTCTTGGTGTTGTGTGTGTTATGGGGAATAATACAGATAGAAAATCATACCTTATAGTAAGTAATATAACCAAATAAATGTTCTACAGATAATCAGGAAGCAGTAAATAAGAAAGGTGAATAAATGAATGCTACAGAATGTTCAAAAGGAATAGATCAGGAGTGGGTTCAACTTAATTAAGAAGTAGTCAAAAGGCCAGTGTTATATACAGAATGGACAAAAAGAAAGAACAGCTTCAGGTACAGTTACAAAGGTCACCATGGAACATATCGGGAGAAAAATGGAGACTAATATGATCTGACTGCTGTTTTTAAGATTCGTCTGCATGATGAAAATACCATGTAGGGCAGAGTGAGTTCAAAGGCAGTCATTGCAGCCACAGTGGCAATCACTTAAGCAGGAAGATGAAAGTGGAAGGGTGAAAAGCGTAAATGCTCTATATCATTTTAGACACTGTGCAGCTCTGGCTATCCTCAAACTCACTCTATAGCTCAGTCTGGCATACTTTCTGCCCCTGACTCTAAAGAGCTGCAATCGGAGCCACATGTATGGAATCTACACATATCTTGAAGGAAGAAGAAGTTATTCCAAGAGGTTGTTAAGTGGTATAAAGAAACAGGAAATAGCACATGGGAAAGAAGGCTATGAGGATGCTTCTCTACCTTTAGTTGTTTAGAGGCCTGAAGGCCTCTCTTAATAGGTCATTTCAGAGCTGACACAGTACTGAAAAGAAAGAAGCTGTGAAAACTCTGGGGAAAACCAGCGCGGCAAAGGAATAAGCCAGGTATGAGAATGAACTTGGAATCTTTGGAGAATACAAAAATGAAGGTAATGGAGTACAGTGATTAAGCATACAGAGGAGTTTGGAATTAAGGTGGGTTCCTTTTTGTTTGAAAGACTTATTTATTATGTTCTCTGCTTGCATATGTATCTCTGCACCATGAACATGCCTGGTGCCTGTGGAGGCCAGAAGAAGGTGTCAGATGCCCTGAGATTGGAGTTATACATGGGTGTGAACTGCTATGTAAGAGCTAGGAACTGCCCCCAGGTCCTTTGCAAGATTCTATCTTAAAGACAAAGGGGTGGGGAAAGGATCAACCAAAACTAAAACTATATTTTAAAAAAATATTATGCTACTTTGTGAGCTAATCAAACAATAAACATTTAAAAGGAGGTGCCTTATATCTGTAGATAAAGCTGATCTTAGAAACCATAAGGTTAGTCACTGAAAAAGTGCCAGCACGGGCTACCTCCCTGTGAGTTATTAGTCAAGAAAGCCTCTGAGACCCCAAAGCAATACAGTTTATTGCCATTTCTATTGACCCCCTCTCAGAACCAGATGCTATGTTACTATTAAGCCACCACATACTTTGATAGAAGGACATGGACAAATTAAACTGGAACTGAGCTGCAAGCTTCCTCCTTGCTGACAAGTTTTAACAGTTCCAAGAGTTGCTATGTAGGCTGTTGGTAGCAGGATTGGGGTGGGGGAGTCAACAACAACCGTCTCACCCAGCTGTACCCCCTACATGCTGCAGTGCCCACCTTTCAGGGATCATGTGTCCACTGCTAAACAGGAGCACAGCTGTTGAGGGAGTAACCAGGTGCACTCTGATTGGAGGCCTGCTCTACAAGCGAGAATTCACATCTGGAACCATAAGCCTGGTGCAAAGCCTAGGACTAGGGAGGACATGGGTCCTGGGAGCCAAACTTACTGTTGTCATTTTCCTAACTGGGCACGCCATGCCTCTCAACTTGCCTTCTAAGTGTTAACTTTATTGTCATAGATTAGTGCTGCTGTTAGATTTAGTCGGAGAAGCTCGTTTGTGTGGTGGGTGGGAGTTACTGAAGAGAAAGTGCAGGGAATGAGTGATCGTAGGGTGCTCAACCTGAAATGGGACCTCTATGTCACCCCTTCCAAGGCTCAGAGAAGGGAAACAGCAGAAGAAGCAGATGAAAGAGTGTAAGAGCCAGAAGAAAGGATAGTGGTCCAGGGCATGGTATGACAGTTGCATTCTTTTTGTTTTATTATGTGCCATGGTGCACATGTGGAGGTCAGAAGACAACTTTTTGGAGTGATTTTTCTCCTTCTAGGGTTCTAGGGGGTCAGACTAGGGTCATCAAGTTTGAAGGACAAGCACTTTTACCCACTGAGTCATCTCCTCAGCCTAGACCTTGCACTCTTAAACAGAGCAGCTGTGGTTACCCTGTGCAAGACCTACCAAAGACTGAGCCTGTCAATATTATTTTATGGAACTGGGGAAGGACTCACAAGGTCCCACCCCTCCCTGGACTTTATTGGCAGTTATCAGTTGCTATGGGGGAAGGAAGAAGGAGGCCTTGCCCCTTCTCAAACATTTATAAGCAGTTGATGGTAGCTGAGAGGGAGAGAGAAACATTTTGTTCAGTGGTATAGCTACTGGTAAGGTACCCTACAAATAATTCCTCATCCATGTTCCTGTAAACAGCCCTAATTAAACTGACTGGCACACCCACACCCACACTCACACACATATCCACAGCTAAAATATATACTTGATGTAATACATTTTAAATAAATTAGCTTCTCAGCTTGGATGCTGGACAAGGAGTTTTCTTCAAGAATCTATCCCCAAATAGGCTGTCCATTATCCAGTAAATGACTCTACCAACATCCACTCACACACTTGCAGCTCTAAGTGGACTTGGTGGCTTTAAAAAACAGAGTACATAAGCTTGGAAGAGAAAAGTGGTGGGAAAGGGTATAGGAGGAGTTGGAGGAGAGGGAAA
This sequence comes from Mus pahari, assembly GCF_900095145.1. Lineage (NCBI taxonomy): Eukaryota > Metazoa > Chordata > Mammalia > Rodentia > Muridae > Mus > Mus pahari. Next base: position 79,929,084 of record NC_034613.1, read on the forward strand.
AGTTATCGGATTCAGTCAAAACGTTATATTCATATATGAAATTCTCAAAGATAAATTAGATAGATAGATAGATAGATAGATAGATAGATAGATAGATAGATAGATAGATAGATAGATAGATAGATAGACATACAGATACATAGATACATAGACTGTGCCATGAGCCTGCTGGGTAGACTATAAACTGTAGGGGAAAGAAAGGCATTAAACAGACAGGTAGAAAACACTCCTGGGGGGAGGAAAAAAGAAAACATTCCTAGGACTGAATTCTATGCATTTGTGGTCTGTTCCTTTCTTTTATTCTTCATGATCAAATTCAGATACATTCCTACAAAAGACTATCTGCCCTTTTCATATGTTGCATTGAAAACTGGAAAATAGTTAAGTGTCAACGTCTAAATCAGTCCAAAGCTGTCACCTAGTTTCTGCCTATAACTGATCAACATGAAAACAATATCAAATTCCTAAGGCTCCAGAGAACGTCACAGCTGCCTTTAGAAGCCCACTCCAGGATCTACTAGCCTTTGCTGTGTGGAAATGCATGCGGTGCATCTTAGCTAAATTTCTCTGATTCCACTTTAAGTCTGTGTCCTCTTATCCTAGTCCCCTTGAGTTGAAGGACAGCTGGTTTCTGTCCTTTGCAAAATAAGGCACTCTATACTTGAAGATTTCTGTTAAGTCCTCTTCTTCAAGCTAAACAGTCTCAATTAATTGACACTTTTCTTCTATAAAAATCTCCTTCTAAATGCTCCTTACTCTTATTTAAATCATTCAGAACCAGACACAGTTCTCACTGAAGAATAGGAAGAACAAAAATATATAAGATTAGAATAAAAGAAACATAATTAGAAAGAATTAGGGAGAGCTAGCTCAAATGTCAAAATTTTACAGTTCCATCAACACCATTAACAGTTATTTTCTGAAGCTACCACCTTTTTAAGTTAATTAACAAATACACAGTAGTTATGAATTCCAGATGATCACAGATAATTGCACCAAACAATTGACCAAATACTGTTTATCTTTCAGAACCAACAAAATATGCAAAAGAAAAAGAAAAACCCCAGAACACATGGCAAATGCCACTGACTTCAGCTGTGTAACAATGGCTCAATATTCCAATTCAGCAACAAATGAAGAAAACGTCATCTCTAGAACAATGGTCAAATTACAAAAAGCAATGACAATTACCCCCAAGGTTCTAAATGTAAGCAGAGTCATTTGACAGAGAATAGTTAATGTCATACCAGCAGTTTAACAGTGTTAACATTTAGCCATGGGATTGCCATTCTTAGGAAGAAAACAATCCTTAGGCTCAATATTAGCTAGTTTTCTAAACTACTGTCACTATGTGTCTCCTCCTTTTTCTACACCTTGTCAGTGTGGATGTGGCAACAGTGCAGCAGTTTACAAGCCTTTTGCTCTCCCAGCCTCTTGCTCTCTTAAATATTACTGAGGACTAGAAAAACCTTTGACTCACATAGTTATAATTGATACTTACCTTGTTATAAATGCAAACTGAGGGCTTAATTTTTTTAATTTTTCTATTCATTTGCATAATTATACTATAAATAATATGTTGAACATAAAACAGCTATATTTTTAATTTTTTCTTCTTTGAATACTTCATGCATGTGTTCACTGTGTCTGAATCATTCCTCTCATTATGTAGTCCCTCCCCCCCTCAGGACTCACCCTTCATCTCATCTTCCTCCCAACTGAATGTACCCCTTTTGTAATTTTTAAATATTTGTTGATCTTTTTAATCCCTGGAGTTCAGTCAGTGCTGCCCATATGGATATGAACACGGAGTCATTTACTGGGGCATAGGGAAGTTACCAGTGGCCATACCCCTAAAGAAAAGTGACTTTCAGGATTGGAAAGATGGCTCAGTGATTAGGAGCACTAGCTACACATCATGATGCGTCAGGTACAATGCCTAGCACCCATACAACAGCTCACAACTGTTTGTAATCCAATCCCAGAGGATCTGATTTCTTTTTTTTTCAACTTTTTTATTAGATATTTTCTTTATTTACATTTCAAATGCTATCCCAAAAGTTCCCTATACCCTCCTCCCCGCCCTGCTCCCCTACCCACCCACTCCCACTTCTTGGCCCTGGCATTCCCCTGTATTAGGGCATATAAAGTTTTCTTTTCCTAGTCTCCCTGGGTACTAGGCACTTCGTGTTGTATACAAACATATACATGAGCAAACCACCCATACACATTTAAAAACTCTTTTTTGAAAGGAAGAGAAAAATTATTCTGACTGCCCCCCCTCCCACCAGCAATCAACTGCCAATAGCTCCTCAGATGGGGATGGGGTATTGGCCTCTCCCTCCCATGCTAGATTTTTTTTTCTGACCAAAGTGCAAATGTTTAAAACAAATCACTACGAAAAAGTACTCCTGGGAATAAGATATGAATGAGAATTTTAACTATTCCACTGCTGTTGTAATTTGCGCTAACTCTGTATTTCATTTGAGAATGAGGGGTGAAGAGGTGTAGGCATGAGCATGGCAACAAACAGCACAACAGCAGCAACAGCACAAAAGGAGACCTAACTGTCATGGAACTGCCCTTGCTGCCTGCCACCTGCCCCTAATTGTTCCTTTCCCCCACATCTGCCTCTAACCAATTTGTCATTCACATACCTTCCTTCCCTCTCACATACCTTGGGCTTCCCTCTCAAAGAATGACTCTACTGTTTTCATAGTGTCCTACCATATTTTAACTTTTGGAGCCTGAGACAGTCAACCCAAGACCCACTTGTATCACTGTGTTCCGCTGGACAAGGGCCACTGTTTGTGCCACCTGGGAGGTGGTGAGTAATCTGCCCTGCTGTGAGTGCTTGCATGCCCCCTCCCCCAAGCATCGGAGGACTCCTCAGAGCCTAAACATTCTAACTGGTTTGATTTTGTGCAGATGTTGCATAAGTCACCACTGCTACTGTGAGTTCATATGTACAACAATCATGATACCCAGAGGACACTACTTACACTACTTAAACTCTCTCTCTCTCTGTGTGTGTGTGTGTGTGTGTGTGTGTGTAAGTGTGTAAGTGTGTAAGTGCAGGTCCATGTATGTGTATGTGCATGTGGAGGTCAGCAGACAAGGTTATTCATTTCCAGATACCATCTAGCATTTTTGTGTGTACATGAGATATATGTTGTATGTTTGCTTATTAGTGTAGGCATATACATGTGTGTTTGTGGGTATATGTGCATATGGCTGTCTCCTGTAGATCCTCACATTTATTTTTGAGTCAATCCGAAGTTCATCGCTTAAACTAAGCTGCCTAGTCAGTGGACTTCAGCCTTCTCCCTGTCTCCGCTTCTCTCTCCCTCAGTGCTGAGTCCCAAGAGGCTGTCTTACCCCAGCTTCTTCTGTGAGTCCTCTTGTTTGCAAAGCAGGCAGGACACTTTAACAATTGAGGCATCTCAGTCCCACCACATTTTTCACACAGATTCACCACTCACTGTCCTCAAACTCACAAAAACCACAGTGGGTGACCAGCAAGTCTCAGGGATACACCTTTCTTTTCTTCCCCAGATCTGGCATTATAAGCACACACCTATCACATCTGGATTGTTTTATGTGGGTTCTTAGGATTAGGTTCGTCATGCTTGTAATACAAATACTTTACCAACTATGCTTTCTTCCAAGGCTTTATTAGTGTATGTTTATTATGCATAATAAGGATTTCCATTATGGCACTGTTATTTGATCATATCCATGCCTTATTATCATTTTATGTCCCACTTCCCTTTTTGCTGATCTCCTTCCTCCTACAAAATACTTTTTTTTCTATTTCCAAGTCTTTTATGGGGATGAGGTGACCCAGTGAATTTCAGTAGTTGCTTAGCATGGATTAGAGGTTATTTATGGGAACATGGGCAAGTTGCCAGTGGCTACACCGCTGAAGAAAATGTCTTTCCTTCTCCGAGCAACTGCGAATAGCTCCTCTAGGAGGGGTGGGGCTTGTCAGTCCTTTCACCAGCAACTCACCTCCTTCTATAGAAAGCATCAAGAGGGAAGGGGGTTCATGGACACCTTTCCACACCCCACAATGAAATATTAATGAGCCCAAACTTGTACATTTAAAGGAAACAAAAAAATACAGTGTGAGAAAGATGAAATTGAGGGAGACTTTACAAAGCAAATAATTCTATAGTATTAGCATGAAAATAGCTTTATTTTTTATATCCCCTAAAATGATCTGGTGAGCTCTGGGTTCCCTGAACCACACTTTGAGAACCACTGTTAGATGAGTTTAGAAACTGAAATTATTTCTAAATAATAATGATAATAATAATAATGATGATGATGATCAAAATCAGTACAAAGCTTGAGTCAAATGGAAAGTAAACAGCATGTGTTTTAACCCATGTTAATCATATACTATCCAGGGGCAAAGGAGCTAAGCAAGACAGCCCCAGGTTCACCAAATGCCATTCAAGCATCATCTTCATTGCACCTCCAGAGTCAGTGCTTATTAAGTAAACAGAAAGCATCAAATCTGGCTTGCAGACTCTGGTCAGATGATTCTTTCTCTGTAGAAGCACAAACACAAATGGCAACAACGTATCTTGTGGTGGTCTGAATGTGAATGCCTCCTCCCTAGAGAGAGGCTCCTATCTTTGAATTTTTGATTCTCAGTTGGTGGACTATTTGGAAAGAATTAAGAGGTGTGGTCTTGCTATGGGAAATGTGTCATTGTGGGTGGTCTTGGAGGTTTCAAAAGCCTACAAACTACATCTTTCTCTATCTCTCTGTGTCTGTCTGTCTGTCTGTCTGTCTCCCCCTACCTGCCTCCATCTTGTAGATAAGATGTGAGCTCTCAGCTACTGCTTTGGCATGTGCCTGCCTGCTGCCATGCTCTCTGCCATGATGATCATGGATTAACCCTCTAAAACTCTAAGCAATCCCCCAATTAAACTTTCTGTTATAAGCTACCTTGGTCACAGTGTCTCTTCACAGCAATAGGGCAAGTAACTAAGACAGTATCATATATGTCAGGGAAGGTTTTATCAGGCCATTTAGAGATGTCATACAGTTATAGGGAAATTCATATAATTTGGTCTTTTCTGAAACCCAAACCCTATCTTCTCAGAGGAGGCTACAAATGTTAATTAGAATATGTAATTCTATCCTAGAAAAAAATAATAGAAAGCATGCCACTCTCCTACAGGTCAGAATAAAAGACTGTTTCAACACTCAATGTTTCTTTGAAGAAAATAAACATTTTTATTTTACCTTTTTCCCTTTTCATTTCTTATTTTATTCTTTTCTTTTTACTCTTTTATACTAATCTATTAGAAGAAATTTGTGAGCTAGAGGTGAGCAATGTATTAATTTCTAGAACGACAAGAAAAGAAGAAATGTCACTAATCTTACATCTCACAAAAGAAGACAGTTATTTAGTATTTGGGAAATATTTTATTTATTCATTGCTAACTGTATATAATAAAAATGTCAAACAAAAAATAGCTTAATTGGCCCAATCCAGGTCTGTGAACAAAGCCATATTCATCTTGGGGGATGGCAGAGCAATTTCCACAAAATTCAACTGGAGTGTGTGAGTGTGTGTGTGTGTGTGTGTGTGTGTGTGTGTATCTTTTACTCTTTGTAACTGGAAGGAGAATACTAGTTCACTCCATCTTATAGCAGAATATGTATTATAACCAAATGTGGTTTATAAATACAAAAGCAAAAAATGTGAGGGTTTTTTTTTAAATAAGGGGAGCCCTGGGGTTTTGCCTTTGGATAAGATATCACCAGGGACATTTTTTTTTTTTTACAGTCGGTAAAATAACTCCAATAGCAAGTGTCAAGGTATTGTATATCCACCCAGTTGGTAAAATAAGTCAGTTAATTTGGCAGGTAAGCATTAAGTAATCACGCTGTCAGAATCGGGTGAGTATCTAAGGGAGAAAGACAAAGACTGAACAAAGGAGGAAAAATAAAATAAGTAGCAGATTATCAAATAAGTAAATAAAAATGAGAACTTCTCAATGCTCTATTGTATCCTTCATAAACCAGTTCAACCCTGCAGGACGTTTTTCCCCCTCTTGGGAGTCTGGAGAGCAATGTGGGGGTGAGGCAACCACAGCCCGACTGCTTGTGAACTGTGTTGTTGAGAGGTGTTTTCGAAGGTTTCTGAGAAGAAAGCCCCGGTCCCTTTAAGAATTAAAATCTGGTCTCTGGCAAGCACAGAGTTGCAGAATAGCAAAGAAGCCTGGTTCTCCATACATTAGCTTTTCCCCCTGAAGGAGGGAGCTGAATTAGAAGCATAGCTGCCAGGAAAAGTCTGAATAGAGACCATTTTAAGCAGGTTTTTATTCAGAGCCAGGGAAATTCACATAACTTGGCCTTTTCCTCACTTCTCAAAACAGAATATGTATGTGTAAATGCACTGAAACCTCCCCCAGTCTGGGAGGCAAGGATGGGGCCTTATTTGTCTTTGAACACCAGTGATTTGCACAGGCCTGGGCACATAATAGGCCCTCCAAGGCATGTTTGTGCTAACAAAAGACAAACTAATGTCTTCAGACCTATCCACTTGCACTTGGTCCCCTTTTCAGAAAAAAAATTTTTTTAAGATACTTCTAACATTAAACTCACGGTCCTTTTCATGAAAATATACAGGGGAGTCAGAATAATATACAGAACTGGACTGCCAAGAGTAATATGTTGCAAGCCCCTTGTCGGACTGATAAGGAAACAAAGGCATGCAGAAGCTCACTAGTTTGGCTAAGGTAACCTAACTAACTGCTGGTGGTGCAGTTTCTAGCAGTGGTTCTCAACCTTTCTAATGCTAGGACCCTTTAATACAGTTCCTCAGGTTGTGCTGACCCCCAACCAGAAAATTATTTTCATTGCTACTTCATAACTATAATTTGCTACTGTTAGAATTATAATGTAAATATCTGGTATGCAAAATATCTGATATGAGACCCCAAAGGGGTCACAACCCACAGATTGAGAACTATTGGTTTAGAATAACTTAGAGCTCTTACATTCCTATGTCCCATCAAGTAAAACTGGAATTGGTCTAGATCTATAAATGGGTTTTTAAAACTCCAAAACCACATATGTATGTTAAAAATATGTATGCAAAAATCTATGCACATTGGATGTTTTGGAGAAACAGTTCAAACTCATTGCTTTATCTTTTTTTCTTTTCAATGTTATATAGATTGAATGTTAGGCCTCCAGCATATGAGACATATGCTTTGCCACTGAGTCGCATCCACAGCCCTCTCCCTTGATTTCTAGAAGATATATAACCTCTGAAACTAGTAAAAGAAATCACAATCCCAAAAGGTAGCATTAGGGAGTATTTACCACTAAGTGTTGCTGCTCTATGCTGTGAAGGGCTAAGATCAGACTTTGATGAGGAGTTCCTCTAAAGGTCAGACAGAGAACTCAGATGGAAAATATGCAAGCTGTCAACCTTATGGCCTGAGTTTGTGCTCCAAACCCATGTAATGCTGGAAGGAGAGAATCAACTTCACACACACACACACACACACACACACACACACACACA
>NC_034613.1:79937536-79938652 GCF_900095145.1 Mus pahari
GAGGAGGAGGAGGAGGAGGAGTCTCTGTCACTTTATTGTACCTATCTTTAAAATTACACTTACATGTTTACTGTATGCACACATGTGTCTGGAGATCAGAGGGCAGCATGCAGATATCAGTCCTCTCCTATCACATAGATCCCGAGGAGCATACTCACACGACCAAATGTTGGGATAGGTGCCTTTACCTGCTTAGCCACTTCACCCTCACTATTGTAGCTATTTTTGTTAGTCACAAAAGTACAAATTAAATCCCTGTAGAAAAGCTAGTGTATTCCCATATTTTTATTTGTCCCAAATAATCATCAATTTGACTATGGACTTTCACGGATAATAACTAATACTATAACTATACATAACTATTTTATGTTAAGTATATACACACACACTCAAACACACATGCACATGCATGTGCACACACACACACAGACACACACACACACACACACACACACACACAGCCATTATGAAGCTTAACCTGTGTCTATATCCCAGAATATATCCTGAATACAGTCATACAGCCCCAAATGTGACATTGAAAAGTAGTACCATTTTTTACTAAGAAAACATACAACAATAACCATCTGCCCTGGAGGACTCTGGAAGTGAAATCTAACATGCACAACAGAGAAGTTTAAACAACGACATAGCTGAACATAACATCAACATGGATCAGTATTAGTGACATTGCCCCAAGTGAAAAAAAATTAAACAGAGAATTTGTTCTTTGAAATAAGCCATTGATGTAAACATTATTTGGGCAGAAATTAAACTCAAGGACACGGTAGTGTTAGGGAAGTGTTCTGCCACTCAACTATGTATTCTACAGGACAACATATAAATCTGAAGATATGCATTGCAAACATTAAAATCATTATTAGTAAAGGAAAGGGAAGGATAAGGAATATGTGGTGATAAAAGAGAAGTAAAAGATAAGGAAAGAGGAAAGTAAAGAGAGAATGTAGAGTCTTATGCATTTTAATGATGACAGTATGTATTAAAAACAATGAATTTATGAAGTTCTTGGGCAAATGGATGTATCTGGAGGATATCATCCTTAGTGAGGTAACCCAATCACAAAAGAAGTCACTAGATGTGCACTCACTGATAAGTGGA
>NC_034613.1:79938945-79964914 GCF_900095145.1 Mus pahari
GGACTGGCTGAGGTGGGAGTGCTGGGTTCTGATGATGGTGAGTCTTGGTTTCTGTTAGTAATTTTCCTACATTTGCCTTTCACCATCTGGTAATCTCTGGAGTTAGTTGTTATAGTTGTCTCTGGTTGGAGCTTGTTCCTCCTATGATTCTGTTAGCCTCTATCAGCAGTCCTTGGATTCCAGCTCTCTCCTGAGTCTCAGTGGTCAGAGTACTCTCCACAGGTAAGCTCTTGCAGGGAAGGTGCACAGAGGCCTGGTGTTCAGATCTGCCTCCTTGCTGAAGATGTAGGCCCCAAACAGGGCCTGTCCCAGAAGATGTGTTGTCTCTGCATTTTGCACACTCACCTTCACAGGCTAGATTCTGAGGGACCCTGGACACAATATGTCTCTCTTACCTGCTCTGGCAGACAGAGCCCTCCCAGGTGGCCACCTTTCCTCTGGCAGGGAAGGTACCCAGATGTCTGGAGCCTGAAACACGGTCTGTCCCAGAAGCTAGATTGTTTCTGTCTGTCCCAAAGCTGTGTAGCTTCTGTAGTCCACACTCTTGCCAGTGCAGACTGGAGCCTGGGCGAACCAGAGCAAAGATGGCTCCCTTACCAGCTCAGGCAGTGAGAGTACTCCCGGGCAGACACCTCTCTGGCGGGGATGGTGCCTGGATGTCTGGAGTCAGAAATGGGGTCTGTCCCAGAAGCTGTGTTGCTTCTGCAGTCTGCACTCTCTCTGGCAACGACTGGAGCCTGGGCACACCAGAGCAAAGATCCTGCCTTATCTCTCCAATGCCTCATCTAGGATTTGGGAAACTTTTTCTGTAAGAGGTCATATAATAAATAATTTCAGAACTGCAGGCCAGTAATACCATAATTGGTGAAAAGTCCCCTTCCTATTTGACTATTCATTGTTTTCTCAGCTCATGCTTTGTTATTTATTATATCCTCTGTCTAATATGAGCAAGGAAATCTATCAGTTATCAAGAATGAAAAATGAATTAAAGATTGTAGCTAGGGATTTGCCTTTCAATGAGGCCAATATTCTCTCAGTTCTCAGCTTGCTGGTACCTCATCTCTCAAGCCTTCATTGCTATTATTTGATGTAAAGATGCCCTATGCAGAGAACAATTTTTGTTGTTGTAGCTCATCCCTCAATTATAAATACTGTGCTTCAACAAACATTATTTTTTCACTGACATGACTGGAAATAAACTCCAAATGGGTCTCATTTCATACCTTGAGCCATTCTACATAAACACACACTTCATGCTCTGTATGTTCCTTCATTTTTAGTATTTTATTTTGAATTTATACAAACATGATAACTGCAAAAAGATCACAGAATTGCTGTCTACCCTTAACCCAGTTGTCCTTAATGTTCATGGTAGGCAGTAAATTAACTCCAGGAAAGAATGACAATGGCAGGGCCCCCAAAACAAGATGTAAGGAGCAATGGATAGGCCCACTGAAGGCTCTGAAACAGGGTGTGAAGGATAAGGGTCCTGGACAACTGTTAATCAAGATAGACAGACAGTGGCAATGGCCGACTCCACATGGACCACCACTGGGCCCTCCCCTCCCCCAAAAAAGATGTAAGAGGAAATGTTTGATAGTCACCAACACTAACTGTGTCACATCAAAGCAACTTCAAGACTTCCTCTCCAGGGGAACATACAGAAAATGCTGCCTCCTTTTCCCCGGGAAACCTTTCAACTTTAGGTGTACTTAGGCACCTATACATATTTGTCCATCCTATACATTTACTTATAACAAACTGAATTCTGGGTCAAATGGGCTTCTGTGAAAATCATGCCTGTTTTCTAGAAGTACCCTCCTTCAAGGAGGCACAAGGCATGGGAACTGCAAGGAGAAGAGATGTGCCAGCCCCACGCCTGCCAGAGTGGTGGCTACATCACTTGTTAGCTCAGTCTACTGTTTTTCCATGGAGAGGGTTATCCTTTCCTAACTTGCTCTAATTCAACAATAGTCGTCATGATCTACCACTGTGTCCCATCTAGATTCTTCTCTTTCAGGAACACAAAGAGCTCAGACAGCTGCTGAAATCTAGGCCAGAGGAAACTAGGAACTTTCCTGTAATAATTGTACTTACATAACCTTATTTCTTTTACCAGAGCTAAGGATTACATAGAGAAACCCTAACTTAGGACTTTTTTTCACTTGGGATTTATCAGCTTCACAATGGTGAAAAAGTAGTATGCACTCACTACAAGCTATACTTTAGCTTTTGACATTTGACCTTTTGGCCCAGTTAGTGATAAGTAAATATTCTCTCCAGATCCCGAGTTGCAGCAGTGAGCCATGCAGTCATGCCTGGGAACACCAGATTCTAGACAATATACTGTCTTGCAGTTGGATGTCCAATTTGTATGGTAAGTTCATCTTGAGCTTATAATATTTTCAATTTACAAAGAGCTTAAGATATAACATCACAAAAGGGCAAAAGGCATCTATCTATACATTGCTATAGCACTGGATTTCAGACATGGTTTCAATCTTCTCCATTAGTGTCCTAGCCCAGGACACATTTCTGATGCAGGATGTAATCTACAATTGTCATTTCATTTAATTACCATGTCCGCTACTATCTTGTGCATTCACAACCCCAAAAATATGTGATTCTATATTAAAAATGTTAGTTTTGCTGGGCAGTGGTGGTGCACGTCTTTAATCCCAGCACTGGGAAGGCAGAAGCAGATGAATCTCTGTGAGCCCCGGGACCAGCCTGGTCTATAGAGTGGGTTCCAGGACAGCCAGAGCTACACAGAGAAACCCTGTCTCACACCCACACCCAAAAGAGAGCATTAGTTTATACTGATCATTTTAGACTTCCTATGCTTCTTGTATACAATGCTGGCAAGGAGAAAGCTGCCTCTCATTCTCTATGATCTGTTATCTTCTTGTTAAAACACAGTATTTGCATAAAGTAGTTCCACAATGTTAACACATAATCATGTGAAAATTAAATTTATGACCTGGAGTATATTTCAAATAATTGCTTTTGTTTTGCCTTAGAACATCAAAATAACATTTTTTCAAACCCACTTGCTTAGTTCTTTACTTCCCCATCCCTACAAAGAGCTCATGCCATTCATTTACTCTATAGAACCCTTCATTACTACCACTTATGCAGTGGGTTTCCCACACATTTGCATTATGCACTTTGTAGGAGGAGTCTATGTGTAACTTTGCCATGGTTCTAGTTTTTAGAGCTCTAATCATAGAAACAGAACTTCCATTTCTGAATGATGTTTTTAAAATATCTATAAAATTGTGTCACATTTATGATTTTTATTAAGTTTTCAATAGGTGTGCATTAATTATGTACAATAATGGCTTTCATGAAACATTTTCATATGTGCATACAACACATTTTGATCATATTTATCTTCTATTACTTTCTCCTGTCCATTTCCCACTCAACTTACCTCCTTCTTCCTCCCAACAAGTCCCCCTCTTACTTTCTGAAGATTAATTTAGTTCTCATTGTTATTGTGAGTGTAGATGTTCAGGATAGGGTGTGCATGGCACAGCACATATGTAGAGACCATGGAACAACTCCGTGAAGTCGTTGTTTCTCCCTGTCCACATTTATGTGTGCTCCAGGGATTGAACACAGATCATCAGGCTCCACAGGCAAATGCTTTTATCTGCTGCACCATACTGTCACACAGCCTTTCTACTTTTATATCTATGTATGTGCACATACTTGCATGTGTGTGAACACGTGTGTGTGTGAGTGTGTGTGTGTGTGTGTGTGTGTGTGTGTGTACTTCTATATGTGTCCCAATGGATTTCATTAGAGTTGTTTATGGAACCACAGGTGAGGGTGTGGTGGTTTGAATATGCTTAGCGCATAGGTAGTAACACTATTAGGAGGTATGGCCTTGTTGGAGGAAGTATATCATGTGGAGGTAGGCTTTGAAGCTCTTCACAGTGTGGTAGAGTCAGTTTTCTCCTGGCTGTAGTCAGATCAAGATGCAAAACTCTAAGCATCTCCTGTCCATGCCTGCCTGGAAGCTGCCATGTTCCCGCCTTGATGATAATGGACTGAACCTCTGAACCTGTAAGCCAGCCCCAATTAAATGTTGTCCTTAATAAGAGTTGCCTTGGTCATGGTGTCTGTTCACAGCGATGGAAGTCCAAAGACAGAGGGATTGCTTACAGAATCATGGGCTGCTTACCAGTAGCTGCAACATTGAAGAAACTATCTCTCACTTCCCAATCAACCAACTGCTTATAAATCCTCAGGGAGAGTTGGGACCTTGTGAAATACTCCCCACCTAGGAACAACTAGCTGTGAATCATCAAGAAAGAGAGGGGCCCTGTGAGCCATTTCCTTTCCATGAGAGGATGTTAACAAGCCCAGGGGTGTGCAGGTAACCACCACAGCTGCTCAGATTTCAAGAGTTCAATGACCATGCTGTACTGGGAAGACAGTTCTACCATACTCTACCCCCTTCCATTGACTCTAACATTCTTTCTTCCCCCTTTTCCAGGATATTCCCTGAACCTCCAAATCTGAAATAGAATACAAGTCCTTTCCATTGGCCCAACCACCTAGCTTAGGAAAGAGCAAGTGGAAGAACTTAGAGAATCTTCCTAAGGATACAAGGAAATGAAACGTGGAACTGTCAACTTTTTGAGATTCCTCTTCAGAGATCTGTCTCAGGACACTGATAAGACTTGGTATACCCTTATCTCCCAAGAACAAAGAAAGCAGTTTGGAAAAGCACAAAGACTTGAGAGATACCTAGCAGAGCTGATTGGCAGACTCAACTCTTATATGTATGACATCAGTCTGAAAACAGTGAAAAGGGGGTTTTTCTTATTTTATATATAAAACTAACAGAGAGTCAAGGAAAATGAAGGATCAAGGAAATTTGTTCCAAATATAAGAATGAGATACATCTCTAGAAACTGTGCTTAAGGAAATGGGTGTATGTGATTTGCTTGACAGTGAATTGAAGGGAATGATCCACTGACAGATAAATGAACAAAAAAGTATGATATAAGCACAATGGAATGCTAGTTAGTAATAAAGAGGGTAGCATGTGCCATTTACAGCAATGTGGCTGGAACTGGGAGACATGTACTACTGAATCAAACACAAAAAGACAAATGGTATATGTTCTTACATATTTGCAATAGCTTAAAAAGTCACTTTTATAGAAGAGAGTTGAATAATGGTCACTAGACTGGAAAAAGGAGGAGAAGGTGATGGAGAAAATAAGCAGATACCCAAATACAGTCAGATAGGAGGAAATGGGAGGAATTAGTTCTAATGATCTATGCAGCACAGTAAGGTGATTATAGTCTATAACCATCCATAATGTATTTCAAAACAATAAGAAGAGTGTGGGGTTCCCCAAATATACAAATAATAAATGTTTGAGGAGATAGAAATGATGATTATGCTAACTTGGTCATTATAAATTATGTTCATGTATTGAATTATCATTCCATATACAACTATGTACAAATATTATATATCAAGAGAAAATAAATTGTTTGATTGTGAGACAATTTACAAATATTTTTTTAAAAAAGTAAATGTGAACAATATGTAGGCCAAGTGGATTTTATAGATATCCTTAGAACTTTTCACCCAAAGATATATTATATAGTCTTCACTAGGATGCATAACCACATCCAGCATATAGCACATGTTATATCAAAAGACTTAAAAGTTGAAGAGTGAAATCATACTAAGCATCTTCTTTAAACATGCCTCTATGCCTGTACTCATTAGAGCATTATACACAAATATATGTGCTAACATACTACTCAGCCATAAAAACATGGAGCTCTACCTGGGCCTGGTGGTGGCTCAAGCCTGTAATCTCAGCTATGCTGGAGATTAAGGCAGGAGAATCAAAAGTTCACAGCCTCCCTGGGCTACAGACTGAGTTCAAGGATCACTTGAGCAAATTAGTGAGATCCTGTCTCAAAACAAAAAGTAAAAAGAAGGGTAGGCAGAACTAAAGAGACCTTTCAGTAGTTGAGAGCACTTGCTGGCCTTCCAGAAGACCCAAGTTCAGCTCCCAACACAGATGGCTCACAACTACCTGTGACTCCAGTTCTAGGGAACTCAGCACACTCTTCTAGTTTTCATGTACACCTACACATATGGCATATATTCACATAGACACACAGACACATGTAAATAAAATTTTAACAATAAACCTTTCTAAGAAGAGGACTAGGCTTATTTATAATAGCCAGAAGCTGGAAAGAACCCAGATGTCCCTTAACAGAAGAATGGATACAGAAAATGTGGTACATTTACACAATGAAGTACTACTCAGCTATTAAAAACAATGAATTTATGAAATTCTTAGGCAAATCAATATATCTGGAGGTGAGTGAGGTAACCCAATCACAAAAGAACACATATGATATGCACTCACTGATAAGTGGATATTAGCCCAGAAATTAAGAATACCCAAAATACAATTAGCAAAACACATGAAACTCAAGAAGAAGGCATACCAAAGTGTGGATACTTCATTCCTTCTTAGAATGAGGAACAAAATACCCATAGAAGGAGTTACAGAGACAAAGTTCAGAGCAGAGACTGAAGGAACGACCAACCAGAGACTTGGGGATCCATCCCATATGCAACCACCAAACCCAGACACTAGGCAGATGCCAACAAGAGCCTGCTGACAGGAGCCTGAAATAGCTGTCTCCAGTGAGGCTCTGCCAGTGCCTCGCAAATACAGAAGTGGACTCTCACAGTCATCCATTGGACAGAGTACAAGGTCCCTAATGAAGGAGCCAGAGAAATACCCAGGGAACTGAAGGGATCTGAAGCCCCATCAGAGGAACATCAATATGAACTAACCAGTAACCTCAGAGCTCCTTGGAACTATATCACCAATCAAAGAAAACACATGGTGGAACTTGTGGCTCTAGCCATATATGTAGCAGAGAATGGCCTAGTCGGTCATCAATGGGAAGAGAGGCCCTTGGTCCTGTGAAGGCTCTATGCCCCTTTATAGGGGAATGCCAGGCCCAGGAATGGGAGTGGGTGGGTTGGGGAGCATGGGGAGGGGGGAGGGGATAGGGGATTTTTGGAGGGGAAACTAGGAAAGGGGATAACATTTGAAATGCAAATAAATAAAATATCTAATAAAAAACACAGCAAAAAAGAAAAAAAGTAAAAAGAAAAAAGAGGGCTAGGAATATAGCTTTGTGGTAAAGTACTTGTGTAGTATCCAGTCCCTGAGTACCAAAAGATAAGATGCTATCATTTGTTGTCAAGATGAATTGACCCCAAAAAAACTATGGTATGTAAAATAAATTAGACACAGCTTGGTGTGGCAGTAAATGTTTATAGTTCCAGCATTTGGGACACTGAGTGAGATAGGAATATGACAAGTTTAAGACAACCTGGGCTATTTCACAAGACTCTGTCCCCAAAATACCACAAAGGAAAAAATGTCAAACACAAGAGAGAAAATGGTGTGCTGATCCACTGTTAAGTGGAATCTTGGAAAAGCCAAACACGTTAAACCAGAGAAAACAGTGGTATCTTGGTTACTTTTCTACTGCTGTAATAAAACACCTTGACCAGGGCAATTCATAAAAGGAAAGTATTTAATTGGGCTTAAGGTTCCAGAGGGCTAGAATCCATGATGAAGAAGTGAAGACATGGCAGCTCACAATTTTAACTGCAAGCAAGAGGCAGAGGCCATAATTTAAATGACAGGAGTGTCTTAATTAGAGTTCCAATAGCTTTGACGAAACACCATGACCAATAAGCAAGTGTGGAGGGAAGAGTTTGGCTTATACTTCTACATCGAATTCCATCATTGAAGGAAGCCAGGACAGGAAGTCAAACAGGGCAGGAATCTGGAAGCAGGAGCTGATGCAGAAGCCATGGAGGGGTGCTGATTAGTGGCTTGCTCCCCATGGTTTTTTGTTTGTTTGTTTTTGTTTTTTTCTTGCAAACACATCATCTTTTTTTTCTTTTTTTATTAGATATTTTCTTTATTTACATTTCAAATGTTATCCCCTTTCCTGGTTTCCCCTCCGAAAAACCCCTATCCCATCCCCCATCCCCCTGCTCACCAACCCACCCACTCCAGCTTCCTGGTCCTGGCATTCCCCTACACTGGCTCCCCATGTTTTGCTCTGCTTGCTTTTTTAAGGAACCCAGGACCACCTACATGGGTGGCTCCACCCACAGTAGAAGCCCTCCCCTATCAATCACTAGTTAAGAAAATGTTCTACAAGCTTACCTACAGCCTAATCTTATTGAGGCATTTTCTCAATTGAGGCTCCATCCTGTCCAGTTACTCTAAAACTAGCCAACACAAGACGTCTACTGAAACCTCAAAGCTGGCCCCCAGTGAGACATCTCCTCCAATGAGGCTTTCACTCCTAATTCTTCCAACAAGTTCCATCAACTGCTTCGGACCAAGTATTCAAATGTATGTGCATATGATAGCCCAAATGTATGTGCATATGATAGCCATTCTCATTCAAACCACCCCGAGTGGTCAGTAGGGGTGAGGAGAAGGCACAGATGGTGAGATGTAAGTCTGGTATGTATGACCTATTCCATAATGTAATTATAGAATGTGGTATGAACTATTCCATAATCTAATTATAGAATGTGGCACACTGTTAAGTTATATTGCACATTAAAATTTTATAAGTCGAGGGCAGGAAAGATACCTCAGGAGGTCAGCATACTTGCTGCTCTTTCAGAATCCTAGCACCCACATCAGGTGGCTCACAACCACCTACAACTCTAACTCCAGGGGATCTAATGTCATTTTCTCATATCTGAGGACACCCATGTACCTATAGCATACATACATATAAATAACATGAATCCTTTATAAATTTTTGCTAGCCATGCATGGTTGCTCACAACTATACTTCAAACACTAGAAAGACTGAAACAAACGGATTGGAACATGTGATGAGTACCAGGCCAGCCAGAGTTGTAGAGAAAGATTCTACTTTTTAAAAGTTTTAAAATATAGATTTTTTTTCAAAAACAATTTTTATTAGATATTTTCTTCATTTACATTTCAAATGTTATCCCTAAAGTCCCCTATACCCTCCCTCCGCCCTGCTCCCCAACCCACCCACTCCTGCTTCCTGGACCTAGCATTCCCCTGTACTGGGGCATATAATCTTCGAAAGACCAAGGGCCTCTCCTCTCATTGATGGCCTATTAGACCATCCTCTGCTACATATGCAACTAGAGACACATCTCTGGGGAGTACTTGTTGTGTCCTCCCTCTAAGCATGGTGTTGTGCCTCTTACAGGCACGCTGGGGGTCGCTCCCCTGATCAGCTGGAGTACAGCAGACCAGCCGGAACACAGCGTCCTCGGACCGCCCAATGTCAACGCCCACTCGTCGCCCGGACCAACCACTAATGTCGTCACGCCTACTCGATTGGACCCGCCTTCTGGACACAGCTCCGCGGAGGACCGTACCACGCGCCATTCCGCCATTCCTTCGAGAGAAATAAGGGCCCATGGACCAAACATCACTGAGGAAAGGGGGAAAATACCTTTAATACACAGTAATATTGGCTAGGAGAACCTAGAGCTAGCCTAGTCCAGCAATGAGGGACATCTGGCCAACATATTTCCTTGCTTTGTCATGAGCTGTTCCAGTACCAACTGCAGAAACAAGATCATTCATTTGTCCCTACGGAGCTGCTAAGCCTCTGCATTCCAACCTATGTTGAGTAAAGTAAATGTTGAAGAAAGCGAGAGAAAAGCTAATTTTTGTGCCTTTTATCACAATGGCTTTGCAACATTCTCTCCTTGAAAAATGTCAGTTAAGGACTTCTTTCTCCTGCAACTACAGCTTCATTGAAGAATGGCTTATGAAACTGTAATAATCATAATAACAACAGTGGTAATACTAATAATCAAAAGGGTTCATTTGGATCTAGCACTTACGGTGGATCATGAATTTTCTTCAAAATTCTTAGGTATCACTGTTTGGAGGTGAGGGTCTAGCATGTGCCATGGACACCAAATTTATTTTTTTTTAAATCTGTATGTGTGCTAGATACCTGAATAGAAGACAACAACCATTAAACATTATTTGATTCCAACTTCTGTTGTGAGATGCTCAGAGGTCCTCTACACTTGTCAGTTTTCTATCATATTAACAATATCCATAACAATTCCTGTCATTTCTTCAATACCTACTTTCTCAAAAGTCAGGGAAATGACCTCATCTCATTCTAACAACTGCCCTAAAATGGTGCTACAATGTTCCACAAGTTATAAATTAAGAATCTGTCTTGTTTGGGTTTTATTGCTGTAAACATACAACATGACCATATAAACTCTTATAAAGAAAAACATTTAATTGGGACTGGCTTACAGTTTCAGAGGTTTAGTCAATTATTATCATGGCAGGAAACATGGTGATATACAGACAGACATGGTACTGGAGAAGGAACTGAGAGTTTTACATCGTGATCCACAGACAGCCAAAGGAGACTCTAAGCCACACTGGGCATAGCTTGAGCATAAGGTAACCTCAAAGCCCACCTCCACAATCACACACTTCCTCTAACAAGGCCACACCCACTCCAACAAGGCCACTACCTCCTAATAAAGCCATTCCCTATGGGTAAAGCATTCAAACACAAGACTATAGGGGTCATTCCCATTCAAACTGTCACAGAAACTCAGGCTCATCAAAATCCTGGGTCCAATTAAAAAAAAAAATGAATCAGGCATAGGATCTCAGCAGCCACACATTGTCCTTTCCCTATCCCTAAGTGATGTCTTTCTATCCATTAAATAGCCTAAAAGGGGGTACTGCTGAATAGAAGAATCTTAAGTAGGCACTTAATCTGCAACCTTAGCTTCAGGCACTTTGTGGACCCATAAAATGAAATGACAAAAGTGTGCAAGCAGGTGCAAGTGTGTGTGTGTGTGTGTGTGTGTGTGTGTGTGTGTGTGTGTGTGCTCATGTGCATGCGCGCAAGCGAGTGTATTGCATGGGGAAGGTTTACAGCTTTTTTTTCTTTTCTTTCTATTTTTTTTTTTTTTTGAGACAGTTTCTCTGTGTAACCTTGGATGTCTGGAACTTGCTCTGTAGACCATGCTGGCTTCAAATTCACAGAAATCTGTCTGTGTCTACCTCCCTAGTACTAGAATTAAAGGCATGCACCATGAAGCTGGGCATTATATCTTCTATTGGTCTTCATGGAGTCCTTGATAGCAAATAAGATTAAAATGCTAATTAAAAGTAACACTATACTACACAACATAATAACCCAGTTCAAACTGAATAACAGATCAAAGCAGGGAATGCCCCATCTATGTACTGTTTATTGTTCCTGCCTCTAAAACTCACTGCCTCCAGAGAGAGCCTATTTCTTTATCCATATAATAGCTTTGTACAAAGCACAGTTGAGTTTTGTGAGAGGGGCACTAAATCCATTTTTGAAGCAGCTACAGGCCAAGCTGTGCAGTGCCTGCCTGCCTGCCTGCCTAGCAGAAAGGGCAGGATGAAGCCAC
Organism: Mus pahari; assembly: GCF_900095145.1. Classification (NCBI taxonomy): domain Eukaryota; kingdom Metazoa; phylum Chordata; class Mammalia; order Rodentia; family Muridae; genus Mus; species Mus pahari. The sequence goes on from NC_034613.1 coordinate 79,950,466, forward strand.
AGTCTTGATACACCAGCAACCAGCCTCAAAATACGAATGGATGGCTGCAGCAGGACTCTTCTAGACCCATTTTTCTACTGACAGAGATTGGAGTCTGATTCTGATCCAAGCAGAAATTAGGTCATTTATCCACTTCTGAAAACCTGGCAGGAATACCTTTCTTTAAGTGCATTCGTTAGGCAAACCGAGTGTTTTCCAAATAGGGAGTCAAGGGAGATTTCCAAGTCTTGTGCAGGCTCATGACTTGATCCTGCTTTTCAATTTCACTGCAGAAAGACCCACTTGTCACTTAGTCACTGCTCCTTCCTGCCCATGGTCATTACTCACCATGGGGGAAGAACTTAAGTTATGCTTGAAAACTCATAGCAATGGGGAAAGATGTTACTCATATATGAACCTTTCCTGGAGAGATGAGTGTATTTATTATCCCAGATAGATAGAGCAGACACTATAGAACCAAAAAACTAGCCCACCCAAGTCTACCTTCGTGGGCCAGAGTTTAATTAATGCTACCTATAGTCGTATGGGTGAAAAGTTATTTACAGGATCATGGGAACTTGTGAGTGCCTACCACCACTGGGGGAAAAAATGTCTCTCCCTCTAGCCATTTCAGCATTTCAGGTTTTAAATTAAATTTAAATTCACTTTGAAATGTTTTTTATACATTATGAGAAATGCTAATTTAAATTCATTGTTCTGTATGTTACTATCTAGTTTTGCTAGTACCTTTGGTTGTATACAGACATAAAAATAGAAGAGGGCATCTGAAGGTAGGGGGATACAAGAGGGGATGGGGAAGAGATAGAGGAAAGACACAACAAAAACAGATTTTGTCTGATTAACATAGCAAAAATGTTAAACAGATTTCATTAGCCACAATATATTTTGTATGAAAAGGCCACTTATTGGCTACTTTGTATATGTCTTTAATTGGAGAGAGACAGAGACAGAGACAGAGACAGAGAGAAAGAACATGTGTTTCCCACTAACCATGTGTGCATGCTCAGGGAGTGAAGGAGAGATGTCAGCCCCAACCACCAACAGCCTATAAATGCTTAAGGGGGCAGAACATCTCTCTTGAGACCCTTCCCTCTAGCAACTGTCGACCTACTTATGCTCAGGAGGGTGAAACCTTCAACTAGCAACCTCAACTGCTTAAAAATGCTAAGTGGGGGTTGAGCATCCCTCTTGCCTCTTGCGGCCCTTCCCACTAGCAACTGTTAATGACCTAAAAGTGCTCATTGGGAGTAGAGCCTCTTGAATCTCTTGGGGCTCCCCCCTCCATTACTGTTAACACCTGTAAAGTCTCAGCAAGGATGCAGGACCTTGTGAGCCTTCTCCCATCTCTAGCAAATGTTGACTACCTATACATCCCGAGGGAGAGGCAGGGTGTTATAATTCTCCCCCCTACACACATCTATGCTGGAACATTAATTGTTCAATCTTGTACAGTTCTCACGGGAATAATCACAGCTTCTGGGATTTCAAGAAGGCAAGAGCCATGTTATACCCAGAGAACAACATTTGACAAGGGTCCTTTCTCCAAAGGAGCAAGGAGAGCAACCCATTGTATATTTTGACACAAGCAAGGAAGAGAGGGCCCAAACTAAGCTCTTCTCTGCCTCATGTGTGTGAGCTAGAGATACAAACACTGCCCACACAAGGATGAGTCAGCTCACAATCACCTTTATGTCATCATCTTAAATGGCAGACATAAGTAGATGACATGTGATGGCAGTGTAGGAGGAAAGGGCCTCCACAGCCCTCCTCAGGACCTAAATCTCAGATCTAACAGAGCTCAGAAGAAAACTCTATTCCCCTTCCTCATCATTTCTCCTGGTATCTGGATATTCAGTATCTTTACACTGAGCTAGACAGCGGCCAGTAGTAAAGACACCCTAGATCTTGTTGATTCACTCACACCGTCCACTATATGAATTACTCTATTCATTCAAGGCAGGTGTGGTAGCTTAGGTTCATAATCTCAGATACTCAGGGAGGCTGAGATAAAGGGCTGAAAGCTCAAGGGCTTCCTGAGCTACTCAGCCACTTTCCAAATTGAACAAAAAACCTGTTTCAAACTTAAGTAATAAGATGGCTGGAGATACCACTCAGTGGGAAAGCAATTGAGGATCTAACTTCAAATCCCAAAACCACAAGCCAATGGAAGAGATACCCTACAGCTTAGTTTTCATAAGTGTGTTCTGAATGCAACTTATAAGCAACCCACCTTGATCACCTCCAAAATGGGTAAAGGGTAACAATCACAGTGCAGTAACCCTTTCCCTAGTGCAGGTCTCCAGTGGTCCTCTGGGTTATCCTTCCTAGCTCATTAGTCCCTCCCTGTGATCATGTCATAAATTCATAGCCTCCACCATTTGTCTGCAATAAAGTTTGCAGAGTAAATCTTCCCAACAAACTAGCTAGCTGGATGCCTCGCCTTCTAACTTGTTTCAACCAGGAGTGTGGACTAGAGGGCCAGCTGAATGGCTCAATAGGAAAAAGCACTTGCCACACAAGACTGAAAACCTTAGTTCAATCCCTGAACCTCATGATTTCAGGAGTGAACTAACTCCTGGAAGCTGCCCTCTGATCTCCACCATGTATGTACCATGGTGTACACATGAACATGTTAATGGAGATGACAATACGAGCAGCTATTTTTAAGAGGCATGAAAAGCTTATTTTACCAAATCAAACACAGGCCCCAGGTAAACTATTGCACGTTAGCGTGGCTCCCACAGATACAGAGTAGATTCAAAGCTTTAAGCTAGCCCGCCTGAATCAAACAAAAGCAAGCTAATAGGCAGATACTTGAATAGTAAGACAAAGAAGAATTTTCATAAACTCCTAAAATATGAAGGGAGGGCATTTATTACTGCAGGCAAAGATGACTAACACTTCTTTCCAGTCTCCTGTGCCAACAGATTGCAACCCATAAGCAACAAAACCTTTGGAATAGTACAAAACGCTTGTCCATCTGTTTCCTGTCAGAATGATCCAACAAATTATTCTTATCAAAATATTGATGCTACATTACTCCCTTTGAGAAATGACACCCCATTCATCCCCTGCATAGAACTGTGTCTCACTGTCATTTCAGGATGACTAGCTCAAATTCTTCTCCTTAAAACTTTGGCAGAGCAGTGCCTGGCAAATAGAGAAGTGGATGCTCACAGTCATCCTATAGAATGGAACACAGGGCCCCCAGTGGAGGAGCTAGAGAAAATACCCAAGGAGCTGAAGGGTTCTGCAACCCTATAGGAGGAACAACAATATGAACTAACCAGTACCCCCAGAGCTTGTGTATCTAGCTGCATATGTAGCAGAGGATGGCCTAGTTGGCCATCAATGGGAGGAGAGGCCCTTGGTCTTATGAAGATTTTATGCCTCAGTGCAGGGGAATGCCAGGGCCAGGAAGCAGAAGTAGGTGGGTTGGCCAGCCGGGCAGGGGGAGGGTATAGGGGACTTTCAGAGAGGAAACTAGGAAAAGGGATAGCATTTGAAATGTAAATGAAGAAAATATCTTTTAAAAAAATTGGCAGAGGGTTCAGAGGATAAAGGCTCTTGCTAGCCAGAAATGCAAATCTGACCATCTGAGTTTGATCCCCAGAGTCTATGAAAAGGTGAGAGGAGAGATCAAGTTCCACAAAGATGTCCACTGACCTCTGCCATAACACACCTGCCCTCCCCACGCACACAGACTAAAATAAATAAATAAATAACCAAATAAATAAAGCCTCCATAGAAAGAAGGCTTTTGACAAACTGGAGTTTGAGGGGTGGCTCAGAGTCTCTTCACACTGAAGCTCACCTGTCATTTATTACCTCCCTCTGTACATGAGAAATATTTATAGCTGTTGTCATCAGTCTTCAAATAAACATACAATGTAGGATAGTGCACATTGCCAATTGATCACAGAAAACAAAAGGTGAATAGAAAGCAAGAAATGCCTGAGGCTCTCAAAAGAAGACGCGGGAATGGTGCTGAGAATGCTGAATCTTGACAATGAATTTCAGAGCCTGCTGAAGTCCATGTCTCCTCAATATTAAGCTGTTACCTTGTTTTTCAGCCTGAATTCCCCCCCCCACTCCCCTTTCCCTCTCTATATTTCTTTTACAGAAGACTGAATGACATTGAGCTGCTTTCACACTCAGCAACTGTGAATTGCTGGGTTCTGTTTAGTTGCTGGTATAATTGGAAACAATTGAATTTGAATAGCAATTTGGTTTTCACATCTTTTATTTATTAACGTTCTTCGAGATATAGAAAGTTAAAAACAGTTTTTACATAACACAGAGAACATCAGGAACAGAAAAAAAATGAGGACAAAGGAAAAAATAGGAACTGAATAAAAACACAGGTTTAGTTCTACCTAGAGAGTTTCGGTTTTTATATCTTATGACTGGTGTGTGTGTCTCATCTGGAGTAATATTAATCTATAAATATTATTGGCATGCCATTTGTAAAGTTAATAAATAGACCTAGTGATTGTGTAACCCGTGTTTAGTTTGGTCCCCACTTAAAATGTAAGCACAGCAAAGAAGTAGCTCTTAAGGCTTACAGAAGTGCCATATTACATGGCTGGGCACGTGTATGTGTTGAATTCTCCTGTTTTCTCTGTTCCCATCATACAAGAATGTGATTGGTTTGTTAGGAGAGCACCTTTTTGCATGAATGTCATATTTCAATGAAAGGAGGTTTTCAAATTAAAACTGCAGGGCAAGTAAGAGTCTAATATCCCTGTTGATGTCTACCCCTAGAGTTTGGTGGTAGATATATATACACTGTACTTATACAGTGTTCAAAAACAAAAGAATTCCCCCCTACCAAACAAACATATACATGCACACACACACATACATGTACACACACAAAAAAAATAGAAAGTATATTTGGAAAAATATTTCCTGAAACATTACAGTTCTCTTTTGTGTACAAGAAATGGAAAGAATTATATTTATTAGCAAGACACCCATACTTTCTGCCAACCATTCCTATTGGGTAAAGCCTAAAGTGGCTCTTCCCAACTGAGCATAAGATCTACTGCCTGGTCATTCTTATTGGTGGACCAGGAATTAGGCTCATAATTCAAAGTCCCAGCTCCACTACTGCATGAGATGCAATAGCGGGTAGGTATTTAACTCATTGTTTCTCAGTTCTGTCACCTACAAGTTAAGAATGATAATACCTGCCTTGGGGAGTTATTGCAAAAAAAAGTATATTCCTAGAATCTAAGATGTTTCCAATATGTGCTAATTATTAGCACAAGTTCAGTGACAAATAGGTCAGTATAAGAGAGGAAAGAAAGTGCCTAGCTCAGCCCAAATTAACTTTTTCATTAAAAAAAATGAAAAAAAAAATAAATGACCAGAAGACTCAAAAGGTGTGCTCTCATCACAGCCTATTTGAAAATGCACCTGAAAAATAAGGTGCATTGAGGAATTCAACAACAGATACATAGATGACAGAACACATCAAAATGTTCCTTGTAGAATCTAGGGGAGGGCATGGAGGTATTCTCAGGACAATTTTTCATGAATATAAATATTAGAACAATAAAAACATAAAATTAAGTGTCATATTTTTCCAGTTGAGTTTTGAACGTTTTTTTTTTTAAAGTTTTTTTCTTTTATCAAAAATACTTTTTCCCCTTCATATACTTCTCCCAGTTCCTCCCCACCTCCCCTCCCCTCCCCTCTAGATCTCTCATTAGAAAAGAACAGGCTTCTCAGAGATAACAACAAAATATGACAAAATAATATATAATAGGATAAAGCAAAAACTATCATTTCAAAGTTGGACACAACAACCCAACAGGAAGAGAATCCCAAGAGCAGGCAAAAGAGTCAGAGACATACTTGTTCACATACACAGGAGTCCCATGAAAATACTAGTAGCTATAATATATAAGGAGAGGACCTGATACCCACCCCTGTAGGCCCTGTACTTGCTGCTTCAATCGCAAATATCGTAACCATTTAAATTCTGTATAGTTGTTAAATATGAGAGACCCTATTCTATATATCTTCAAGGTAATTAGAAATACCTCATTATTGTTCTTGTCTTTCCAGACTTTTCAGTTTCCTTTTCTCATTTCAAAATGTGACTTGCCTGCCAGATGGCCATTTTGAAGGCTAGTAATTTACTAGCACATGAAAACAATTTTGAGCCACTGATGTACAATCCAAGAATTCTTCAATCTTGTTAGATGTTCTAATGAATGCCTTTTTTCTCATCCTGCTTTTAAAACAGAGCTTGTGTTCAAAGCTTTCTTCATGCACAAAGTGATAAGACCCATGAGGCCACCCTGGCTTGTTTTATGCCAAGAAAATAAGAGAAGGAATGTGGACTCTTCTCTTTTAATAGCTCAATGGTTATGATCCAATTATTTCAGAGAGCTAAGTTATTTATATTTTATCTAGCCTTTAAATTAGGTAAATTCTAAGGCTATTTAATTGCAAGAGTGCATTAATTCTCCATAGAGAAATGTGATTTCCTTTGTTCAAAATTCAATGCACTGTCCATTATGCCTTTTTGTAGAGAATTTCTTGTTTGTCCCATTAGTTTCTGGCCCAACAAAAGAGGAGGGTAAAATCTCTGGCAGACATAGTCAACTTGCCTTGACCACAGCCCTCTCCCACTGTTTTTGCTTATAGACTCTTATGACTATCTATGAACCAACACTAAACTGGAGGCGTGTTAGAACCTAGGAGGATTGTGCTTGGCTTCCCATTTCTTCTAGTTGAGTTGCTGAAAGCCAAGAGTGTGTAGTAATTTGTATCACCTGTCGATGTGCCCATAATAAAACATGCTCATAAATTATTTTAGGGCACTCCCATCCATTATACAATCAACCCAAAAGGGCTAAGAAAGTGACCCTCTAGTTTTTTCAACATCTAAAATAATAAACCTATAAAAGATAAAAGATTTGAAATGGCTGCTAGGTAGTCAGCCAGAAGTCTGCCACAATTATCTTTGCAATAAATACAAAATCAAATGGCTATCTTATTCATATAGAGAAGGAAAAAATATGCCCTTACTTTGCTAATTGCCTACCAGGTGGTCATTTTGAAGGCACAGGAAAATAGTACTGAGCCACTGACATAAAAATTCTGTTCAAATAATAAAACCAACTTTCCTTTTTATTTTATATAATACACAGCTTCTTAACTGCTACTTGCTGATGCTCCTCCCCATTAGTCTTTCTAGCTTTGTTTTTGTTGATGCTCAGTATACAATGTATCCTAATTTCATATGTACAGTTCAATGATTTCTGACATATTTATACACACCTAACTCATCACCACAAAATCATAATCTAGACTATTTCCATAATCTGGAATGTCTTATATGAGTCAATATTTAAATAATAAAAATAATTAAAGAGCTATGAACATAGCTCAGTTAGTAAGGCGTTTCACTGAGATCTGGGTTTGACCCCAAACATCTCATAGACTAAGAGTCATGTTGCCTTCCTATAATCCCAGGACTTAGAATGTAAAGGCAAAATGATCAAAAGTTCAAGGCCACCCTTGTTTGCACTACATTAGAGACCAGATTGACTTACATGAGACACTGCTTCAAACAAATAAAACCATTATTCTGTATATTAGGTTTTAGCTACATTTTGTTGTTGCTGCTGCTACTGCTACTACCATTGCAACTTGTTTTTCTTAGCTTTTAGGGCAAAGTCTAACTGTATAGACCAGGGTATCTCAACCTCACTATCCTCCTGCTACAGCCTGAGGAGTACTGGGATCACAGACATGTTCACCACATCTAGCATGGTTGTCTATTCTTGAGCTTAGTAATGAACCATACAGCTTGTGCTTTTGATGGGTTTTTTTTTTTGGCTTTATTTTCTGTTTATATCTAGCCTCTTCCATAATTACCTATGAGAACCAATATTTTGTCTCTTCACTTTCTTATTTTGAACTGAGGATTATTTCATTATATGCATACATGACAAATTACTTGCCCATTCTCACATTAATACGCATTTAAGTTGTCTCCAGTTTGAGAATATTATGAATAATGTTGGTCAAAATAATGTTGCAGCTCATTTTTTAGTAGACATGTGCCATCTTAGCCATCTACTCAGGAGTAGAATTCCTAAATCATGGGATATGTGGTACCTATTTACCTGTACTAAATACTGCTGGACCACTTCTCAAACTTGTATGTTTCCCCTATTTTTCTGTCGTTTGTTCTCTTTCTCTTTGGTTCTGACCAACTTAAAATAAACTTATGGTGAGTATTTACAATTTTCCCACAGCCTTATAAAAATCTAAGCAGGTGAAGGCAAATAATTTTAGGTCCATTTTAAGCCTGCCTTATTTCATGAATTTAAGCCTGCCTTATTTCATAAATTTAAGTTACCATTTTGCTGCCCCCACCTCCCAGAACGCTCCTTTGGTTCATGCCTTTGTGGTTTAAAGAAACAAATTTAACTCAACCATGGGTGTGTGGTGAAAATAAATGAGTGAAGTTCTTTAGGCTTCCCGGGGACAGGAAGGAGGATGGGAGGAAACTGTGAGAGAAATGCAATCATTATTGTAATCGGCCTGCAGTGCTATGAATAAGTCATAATTATCTCACAATCTGAGTTAATGCTGGGATGCTTTCTCTTGCCGTGTCAACATGTGCATGTACATATCAGGAAGACCCACTGAGTGGCTGTATCAGGGGCCATCTCAGGCTCCCTCTGTGCTTGCATGTTGATCACATTAGCCTCATATTGTTCTATCCAAAATCTCCAGGGTGTGAGTAGGATTTGTTTGTTTTTTCTGTCTGTTTGCATGCTCACATGCAATGCTGGTGATCGAACCCAGGGCCGTGTGCATGGTAGGCAAACACTCACTTTACCACTGAGCTACACCTCCCATCCACCTCTACAGATTTCTTATGTGAGGAGATCCACCATCTCCAACTGTATTGGTGACCTATTTATATTGTATTTGGGCCTATCACTAACATTTGTGCAGGTGTGTTCTTAATTTAAACTTTAAAAATCCTCAGGAAATGTCATATTTTTGTGCATATGAATGCTGCTAACCTCATCTTCATTCCATTCTTATGAGCTGTCAGAGAATATTCTCCTCCATAGAAAATAAGACAGAACTGACGAGATAAGATAATGAGAATGAAAGCTGGAAAACTTATGTATTTATGAAATGGTTTTAAGTATGCTAAATTGATGCCAGCAGTTTCAGTCTAGACCAGCTATTTGTTGTTCCCACATTTTTTTTGACAAAATGCATCAGGAAGCAATGCTAAGCCAAGGCTATGTGTGGTGATTTCTGACAGTTTAAGTGGTCCCTGGGATCAAAGGTCAGGGTACCCTCCAATGTTCCATCTTTAGCATCAAGACTTAGTCTGATTATTTCAGATGTGGAAGGGGAAGGGAGAAGGAGGGATAAGAAAGGGTAACAGAGGAAGTGAATATGACCAAAGAATATTACATGCATGTGCAGAGATGCCATAATGAAATCCATTAATTTTGTGATTGATATATACTAAGAAAAAATGTATATTAAAAAAACAGACTTGGTCTGACACACAGTCCTTACTGGAAACCAAACTAGTTCAATGAGAAGCTCCCAAAGGGGTGGGGTTTAGCTTTACCAGTTTCTTCAAGTTCTTTAGGAGACTTTTTAAAAGATTAAATGTTTTGTAAAACTAGAGTTATAGGGAGTTGTGAGCTACCTGACATAAGTACTAAAAACCAAACTCAGATCCTCTTTCTAGCCTGTATGTAGAGATACAGATACAGATACAGATACAGATACAGATACAGATACAGATACAGATACAGATACAGATACAGATACAGATACAGATACAGATACAGGTACAGGTACAGGTACAGGTACAGGTACAGGTACAGGTACAGGTACAGATACAGATACAGATGTAGACGCAGACGCAGACGCAGACGCAGACGCAGACGCAGATACAGATACAGATACAGATACAGATACAGGTACAGGTATAGGTACAGGAACAGGTACAGATACATAGTCTCACTTTGTATCTTAGGCAAACTTCCAACCCACAGAAATCTTCCTGCTTCAATCTCCTGAATGTTGGAATGAGAGGATGTTCTGCTACACCTTGATACAGGGACTGACACAATCCCAACCTGTCTTCACTATGGTAATAATATGAAGGCAGCATCACCTAAACTGTGATAGTCATGTTGAAAATACTTCCAGTGTGATGTTTGGTTCTTAAATGCACTGATTAATGGACAGGAAAGTAGCAAAACATTCACTGAAACAAAACAAATAACAACTTGAACACTAATGCATTTCACCAAAGAAAGGCAGAGATAAAACAAAGGAAGACAATCAGGAGAACAGCAGCAGTGGCAAGCAGGCCAGCCAGGTTGACAGCTCAGAGAAGGAATAATAAACGTGTTCATTAACTTCTCAAGGTACCAACGTCTGGCCATGGGGATCCGAAAGAACTTTAATCAGATCAGCATGTGCCCTGGTCAACCTGAGACTCGGTGTCTTGAGATACAAGCACAGAATCAATCTCTCTCTCTCTCTCTCTCTCTCTCTCTCTCTCTCTCTCTCTCTCTCTCTCTTTCTCCACTCTTTTAATGATGTAATGAGGTCTGTTCAGTCCTAGAACCAGAGTTGTAAGTAAGACATGAGAAGAAAATTGAGACAGTCCTAGTGCTATCTTTTGAATAAGGTCAGTAAAGAGAATCCAAATTCATTTAATGGGGATGAAAGGGCTAGGAATGGAGCTCAGTAGAACACTTGGCAGGGAAGAGCAATTGCTTGAGACCCTTTCCAAGAACTTAAACGAAGAAGTTTAGAGCCAGAAACAGTGACACATCTGGAATCCCCACTACTCAGGACAAATAGACAGAAGAAACACTTGAGCACATAAGTTTAAAGCCAGTCTGAGCAGACAACTGAGAGATACCTTATCTCAAAAAAGAGGAGATAGAGAGATTTTAAAAAGAGAGATGGAGGGGGGTGGAAGGAGGGAGGCAATGGAAGGAAGAAGGAGAAAAGGAAGAGAGAGGAAAGAGGAAAGGAAGGGGGAAAGAGTAGGGGAAAAATAAGTTGGACGGAGATGGGAAGGAGAGAGCATGGAAAAGGCACAGAAGAAAACAAAGGCCCATGCTCCATAAAGATTCTAGGAATGGTGGCTTGATAGGATCAAAAGCAATTTGTTCTCAAATCTCTAATGACAAGGCACAATGAAAAACAACTCTATACTCTGTAAAGCCACTATGATTCTTGAGAATGAAACACTAGCAAGCATCAACACACATAGTGGCACATGGCTATAACCCTAGCATTCATGAGGCTGGGTAAGGGAATCACTATGAATTCAAGGCCAACCTAGGCTATAGCCCAGGCAGTTACATAGTGAAACCCTATCTCTTAAAAATAGGACCTGAAAAATAACTCAATGGGTAACGCTCTTGTCTCCCAAGCATGAGGACCTGAGTTTAGAGAGCCAGCACCAACACATAAAGCCAGACACAGAAGAATAGCACCTGAAATCCCAGCACTAGGGAAATACAGGTGGGGAGATCAAAAGTTCAAGGCCAGTTTCTATTACAAAGTTGAAGGACTGTTTGGGCTATTTGAAGCCTTGTCTCAAAAGATATATAAGAGGGAGAACATTGAAGATGTCCAACATCAACCTCTGCTCTCTATATGCATGCACACAAGTACACACATACACAAATTTATTTATTTATAAATAAATAAATAGTACATTAAAAGATAGCCCCTTTGGTGTTACTACAAAAGGTGCCAGAGGCAACATGAAAACAGTGGAGGTACCATAAAGCAGCAGTTTGAGTAAACATCATCGACAAGGAAATTTTTCTACATTGGTGGTTACATTTTTTGTGAACTTAAAACAAATCAGAGTCGTGTGGGAAGAGGAAACTTCAATTGAGAAAACGCCTCCATCAGATTAGCAAGTCTGTGAAGTATTTTCTTGACTAGTAATTGGTGAGGGCATAGCTGCCTATAGGCAGGTGATCCTGGGTTCTCTAAGAAAGCAGGCTGAGCACACAGTGATAAGTAAGCCAGTAAGCAGCAATCCTCCATGGCCTCTGCATCAGCTCTTGACGTCAAGTTGTTGCCTGACTCTCCTGTATGGTGGACTATAAGATACAAAATGAAATAAACCGTTCCCTCTCCAAGTTGCTTTTGGTGGTGATGTTTTATGACAGCAATTGACCTAACTAAGCCAGAAATTGGTATGAGATCAGTTGACAGATCTGGCCATGTTGGTTTTGGAAGAAGTGAAGAAGTGTGTTTGGACTGGAAAAACTAATCATAGATCATAGCTCAATGATCTGCTCTGTGGGAGCTTGCAAGATAATGGTGAGAAAAATGAAAATAATGGAGACATGGCTTGTGAAGTTTCAGAAAAAAAGTTTGAGAGTTCCTCAAAGACTATTGGGGCTATTCATGTGGTACATTATAAGAATTTGTGGTTTGCTGGACATGTTGTATCATACCTTTAATCCTAGGACTTAGAAAACAAACGCAGGCAAATCTATGTGAATTCAAGGCCAGCCTAGTCTACATAGAGAGCTCCATAAAATCCAGGGCTACATAGTGAGACCCTGTCTCATAAAAAAGGAATCTGTGGTCTCTGGTCAGTTGGGGCTGAAGAACCATCTGTGATAACAAGAGACCAGCACCACTGAAGTGAGACTATTACTTTACTGGGTCAATTGGTACTGGTTAGCTGGAGCTGAAAAATCAGCTTGTAATTAACAAGAGACTAGGTGAAATCTTCTGGAAGTACTTCACAGACACAGAACTTGTGGTCCAGAGAGTTCAAGGCTGCATCTCAAGCATGTAGCAGAGTCTCCCATGGGATACTCTTTTTGGTTTCATGGAAGTTGCAGTATTTGAAGGGACCATGAAGAGAATCTAGGGGGGAAATGGTACTATGGGAATCCAGAAGAGTCCATTGGTGAAGGTCCTCTCTCAGTTGCAGTAGAATCCCCAATACTGGAGGGGTGGGTCATGGAGAGATTCTGAAGGTTGGTAGCATCTATATTTACAAGTAAATAGGAACCAGAGACATTGACAATACAATAATTTGTTGTGTAACACCAAAAAGAATATGAACTTCCAAACATATAAAATATATTCTTAAAATTTCTCATTTTGATGAGTTTAAAAAAATCTGGTCAGAGCCCACAGTACCCAGAGGAGGCTCCACTCCCAGGTGCTCTAGCACACCCAGGATCTTAGGATCAGGGGTAAGTAGGACACAACATCTGTTCCAACACCACTGAGAGTAACTGGGACCAGCAGGATCCAGGGACCAGTGGCTTGGATTCCTTCTAGTCTGCATTAGATTACCTTGGGCACGAACTCTGTAGCCAGTCCCACAGTACCCAGAGGAGGCTCCACTCCCAGGCACTCTAGCATGCCCAGGATCACAGAAGCTTGGTCACACTAGGATCTTAGGGTCCCAGGGGCAGCTTGACTCCCAGGAACTCTGACACACCCAGAATCTCAGGATCACAGGATCCTGGAATCACAGGATCACAGAGACAGCTGGACTATGAGGAGTTCTGGCATAACCAGGATTACAGGAAGGAGAGGCTCCAATAAGATAGAGAGGGCAGGTAGCACTAGATATATTCAGATGGCAGGAGGCAAGTGTAAGAACATAAACAACAGAAACCAAGGTTACTTGGCATCATTAGAACTCAGTTCTCCTATCATAGGAAGTCCTGGATACACAATCACAATGGAAAAGCAAGATTCAGATCTAAAATCACTTCTCATGATGGTGATAGAGGACTTTAAGAAGGACATAACTACCTCCCTTAAAGAAATACAGGAGAACACAGGTAAATAGCTAGAAACCCTTAAAAAGGAAACACAAAAATCCCTTAAAGAATTATAGAAAAACACAATTAAACAGGCAAAGGAAATGAACAAAATCATCCAAGATCTAAAAATGGAAATAGAATCAATAAAGAAATCACAAAGGGAGACAGCCCTGGAGTTAGAAAACCTAGGAAAGAGATCAGGAGTCAGAGATACAAGCATCACCAACAGAATACAAGAGATAGAAAAGAGAATCTCCGGAGCAGAAGATACTATAGAAAACATTGACAGAACAATCAAAGAAAATGCAAAATGCAAATAGCTCCTAACCCAAAACATGCAGGAAATGAGGACACAATAAGAAGACCAAACCTAAGGATAATAGGTATAGAAGAGAACAAAGAGTTCCAACTTAAAGGGCCAGTAAATATCTTCAACAAAAATATAGAAGAAAACTTCCCTAACCTAAAGAAAGAGATGCCCATGAACATACAAGAAGCCTACAGAACTCCAAAGAGACTGGACCGCAAAAGAAATTCCTCCTGTAACATAATAATCAAAACTCCAAAATGCATTAAACAAAGAAAGAATATTAAAAGCAGTAAGGG
>NC_034613.1:79965174-79966456 GCF_900095145.1 Mus pahari
TAACAATCACTTTTCCTTAATACCTCTTAACATCAATTGACTCAATTCCCTAATAAAAAGACATAGACTAACAAACTGGATGCATAACCATGACCCAACATTTTGCTGCACACAGGAAACACACCTCAGTGATAAAGACAGAAACTATCTCAGAGTAAAAGACTGGAAAACAATTTTGCAAGCAAATGGTCCCAAGAAACAAGCTGGAATAGCCATTCTAATATTGAATAAAATCGACTTTCAACCAAAAGTTATCAAAAAAAGGATAAGGAAGGATACTTCATACTGGTCAAAAGAAAAATCTACCAAGATGAACTCTCAGTTCTGAATATCTATGCTCCAAATGCAAGGGCACCCACATTCATAAAAGAAACTTTATTAAAGTTCAAAGAACACATCGCATGCCACACAATAATAGTGGGAGACTTCAACACCTCACTCTCAGCAATGGACAGATCCTGGAAACAGAAACTAAACAGAGACACGGTGAAGCTATCAGAAGTAATGAACCAAATGGATACAACAGATATTTATAGAACAGTTCATCCTAAAGCAAAAGAATATACCTTCTTCTCAGCACCTCATGGTACCTTCTCCAAAATTGACCATATAGTTGGCCACAAAACAGGCCTCAACAGACACAAGAAAGTTGAAGTAATTCCATGCACCCTATCAGATCACCACAGATTAAGGCTAGTCTTAAATTCCAACAAAAACAACAGAAGACACACATACATATGGAAGCTGAACAATATTCTACTCAATAATAAATTGGTCAAGGAAGAAATAAAGAAAGAAAATAAAGACTTTTAGAATTTAATGAAAATGAAGACACATCATACCAAAACCTATGGGACACAACCAAAGCAGTGGTAAGAGGAAAACTCATAGCTCTGAGTGCCTCCAAAAAGAAACTGGAGAGAGTTTACACTACCAGTTTGACAGCACACCTGAATGCTCTAAAACAAAAAAGAATCAAATAAACTCAAGAGTAGTAGATGGTGGGAAATAATCAAACTCAGGGCTAAAATCAACCAAATAAAAACAAAGTGAACTATTCAAAGAATCAACCAAACCAGGAGCTGGTTCTTTGAGAAAATCAAAAAGCTAGATAAAGCCTTAGCCTGACTAACTAGAGGGCACAGGGACAGTACACTAATTAACAAAATCAGAAATGAAAAGGAGACATAACAACAGAACCTGAGAAAATCCAAAACATCATCAGATCCTACTACAAAAGGCTATACTCAACAAAACTGGAAAACCTGGATGAAATGGACAA
>NC_034613.1:79966726-79967813 GCF_900095145.1 Mus pahari
GAAATGGACAATTTTCTAGACAGATACCAAAGTTAATTCAGGGTCAGATTAATGATCTAAACAGTCCCATATCCCCTAAAGAAATAAAAGCAGTCATTAATAGTNTCCCAACCAGAAAAAGCCCAGGACCAGATGGGTTTAGTGCAGAGTTCTATCATACCTTCAAAGAAGACCTAATTCCAATTCTCCTCAGACTATTCTGCAAAATAGAAATAGAAGGTACTCTCCCAATTCGTTCTATGAAGCCACAATTATTCTGAAACCTAAACCACAAAAAGACCCAACAAAGAAAGAGAACTACAGACCAATTTCCCTTATGAATATCAGTACAAAAATACTCAATAAAATTCTTGCTAACCGAATCTAAGAACACATCAAAACGATCATTCATCATGATCAAGTAGGCTTCATCCAGGGATGCAAGGATAGTTCAATATACTGAAATCCATCAACATAATCCACTAATAAACAAACTCAAAGACAAAAACTACAGGATCATCTCATTGGATGCTGAGAAAACAAACATTCAACAAAGTCCAACACCCCTTCATGATAAAAGTCTTAGAAAGATCAGGAATTCAAGGCCCATACCTAAACATAATAAAAGCAATATACAACAAACCAGTAGCCAACATCAAAGTAAATCAGGGACTAGACAAGGCTGCACACTCTCTCTACCTATTCAATATAGTACTCAAATTCCCTTGCTCATCCCTGCACAAGCTACACACCTTCATTTGCTCTTCTTCCCCACTCCCCAGCCTGCAGGAAGAAAACTCACTAACATGTTTTCTCTACATTTCTCTCCATTCTCTGCATTTCCAGCTACCTGCCCACAAGTGCCCACCCAGGGACTCAGCTTCTTTACCCTCTCCCCTCTCCTCTCCCCTCTCTCCTTCCTTCTGGACTGGACTTACAGATCACCCTCTTTGAGAAGCCTTGCTCAATCCTGTGTATCCTGGGTTCCATGAGAACACTCCTATGTCACATAAAACTTTTGTTCTGAGGCAACTCTGAATGTTTTTGAATCCTTATGGCTGTCTACAGGGGCTGTGTAGTTATTCTGAAACGTGCTAGATTATTAGCT
>NC_034613.1:79979774-79988256 GCF_900095145.1 Mus pahari
CACCCAGAGACTGTCCCACCTGGGGATCCATCCCATATACAGTTACCAAACCTAGGCACTAATGTGGATCCCAAGAAGAGCTTGCTGAAAGGAGCCTGATATAGCTGTCTCATGAGAGGCCCTGCCAGAGCCTTACAAATACAGAGGCAAATATTAGCAGACAACCATTGGACCGAGCACAGGGTCCCTAATAGAAGAGTTAAAGAAGGGACTGAAGGAGTTGAAGGGGTTTGCAACCCTATAGGAAGAACAATGATATCAACCAACCAGACCCCCCAGAACGCCCAGAGACTAAACCACCAACCAAGGAGTACACATGGCTCCAGCTGCATGTATAGCAGAGGATGGCCTTGTCATGCATCAATGGAAGGAGAGGTCCTTGGTCCTATGACGGCATTGTAGATGCCCCAATTTATGCAAATTGAGAGTGGGGAGGTAGCAGTGGGTGGGTGAGTAGAGAAAAACCCTCATAGAAGCTGGGGGAGGGGTGATGGGATAGGGGTTTCCAGGAGGGGGAACCAGGAAATGGGATAACATTTGAAATGTAGATAATGAAAATATCCAATAAAGAGTCCATCATAACGAGGAAGGCACGGCCACAAGAGTGTGGGAGATCACTTTCATCCACACTCAGGAAGCACATAGAAGACAGGAAGTACAGCCAGTCTGTGAGCCATCAAATCCCACCCCCCCACCCCCCCACCCCCAGTGAAGCACTTCTTCCTGTGAGGCTCTGTCTACTAAAGGTTTCCTAACCTCCCCAAATCTTGCCACTGGCTGGGGATGGAGTATTCAAATATGAGCCTATGGGCAATGTTTCTCATTTAAACCTCCTTAGAGATGAAATCATTGATGTTAGAGAGCCAATGGAATCCTGAGACACACTAGTCAGAAAAGAAAGTCAAATTCAGTGTTTGTCAGGTTTAAGATAAGCTTACAGAATGAACAGCATATGTCCCCATCAGCAGCAAGAAACACAGAGAGAGAGAGAGAGAGAGAGAGAGAGAGAGAGAGAGAGAGAGAGAGAGATTAAAAACAAAAAGAAATTATAAAATATCAGCAAAATACAGAAGAGGGGAGTATAATGCTACTAATTTAAGACGTAATGGAAGACTTTAGGAAATAGATATTAAATTCATGGATCGATTAACTTAAAAAAAAAAATATCCAATAAAAAATGTAGGCCAGATATAGTGGTACATGCCTTTAATTTCAGCACTCAGAAGGTAGAGGCAGCCAGATCTCTATAACTTCAAGATCAACCTGGTCTACATAGAGAGTCCCATGCCAGCCAGGGCTATGTAGTAAAAGCCTGTCTCCATAAAATATAAAGGAAAGAAAGTCAAAAGATAAAAACCATACACAATCTCTCATTAACAGAATTGAAAAAATTGCATTGTATGTCTCAAGGAAATCCAGTTTTGTTATGGTAATACCTAGCAGAAACTTACAGGTTGCTTACCAAATAAATTATAAAGTTATTAGCAAAGAAGGGGGCAGAATCAAGGCATAGCGGACAAGAAGAAAAGTTATTTCCAGTTGGTGTGGGGGAGTTGCTATTGGACTACCACATTGTTAAGCTCATTCTTGCACGATAAACATTTGTCAAAAGTGGAAAGACTAAAAGTTAAAACAAACAAACAAACAAACAAACAAAACCCAAGACCTAGAGACAACCAACAGTTCTTGCTAAATCCCTTGCTTCTCGTTGTTTAGATTTCTGTCTCATAACATTAGCCACCCACATTGGCCTCTGTTTGTTGCCCAAACACAGTAGCTTCTGCCAAATACACATTTTTTAAATGTGGTCTCCCAGTGGATTCTGAAGGACTAATCAGCTCATAAAAATGCTACAGGTTAGAGAGCAAATTCCAGACAGTAAGTCTGACTCTCAAGGTCTCCACTTAATAATTTCTACTAACTATAATCTGAAAATACTCATATTTGCAGAATTCTGAATGGGACCACCAGAGCCACAGCCAAAGCATTCCTGTTTTACTTTTTTTCATTCCATCTCTGAAGAGATATTTGTAAACATTTGTCAAGTTATCATACAAAAAAAAGTATTTGTTTTAAGAAAAGAACTCACAGGTATAAGATACAAATGAACAGCTAAATCTTCACTAACAGTATGCTTGGGGTCTGGTCCACTTTGTAGGCAAGACTACTTTATATCTAGTTCTTAGTATGCCTTGGTAATTAGAATCTTTTGGATGAGGTCCAAAGCAAAATTCCATATCCAATTCTATTTTAATATTCAGAATGTTAGATAAGGGCCCATTTGTTTCCCAAAACAAAGATAAGAGCCACCCAGGGGATCTTCTTTCTAAATGAAAATCATATTTAATAACCCCCAACATCATTTGTATGGGCCAAAACATTGCTTGCTATCCCATTGAGATTTACATTAGGGATAGCAGCAAATGGGAAATTGCCGTGCAGCTTTGTCATCAATTGAGTTGATGTTCAAAATAGAGGCCTCTCATCCATTCCCAGGATAGAAAGCATCACTGGGGTTTAAGATCCATAAAGCCCCAAGTCCAAATCTAAGACTAGAGACAAGGATATGGCCTGGCTTCTGCTACTATTTACCCAAAGGCCAGGTTCTTCTCCACAGAAGAGGTAAAAGAGTTCAAATGGCCTGCCTGAGCTTATGGGGAAAAGGTAAGAACACAGAGCCATGTACATATGTCTTACCTCCAGCAACTGAGAAGCATGAAACATCCTGACCAACCTTGCCAGTTTTCATAAGTCAACCATTTAGAGTTGTTTCATTGTTTCCAGTAATGGTATTAATGGAGGGAAAATATGTAAACTGTGGTCTGAAGTAGTGGCACATGCCTATAATCTCAGCAATTGGGAAGCCAAAGCAAGAGGATAGCAATTTTAAGGCTACCCTGAGCATCAAGGGAAATTTGGACTGCACAGTGAGATTCAATAATCGAATAATCGAGAGAGAGAGAGAGAGAGAGAGAGAGAGAGAGAGAGAGAGAGAGAGATCAATGAGCATTTTAGAAATGAGAAGTCTGCCATGTTTATCTGATAATGGCAGGTAAAGGTATTGAAGGCTAGGCACCAGGGCTAAAATTCTGTATTCCCTACTTACCATCTTCATGACTTTGCCAAATTACATTTTCTGGGTTTTATAAAATGATGCTGATACCATGACCTTCCTCCAATGAGTTAAACTAGTTAAAAATATAAAGGTAGAACCATGCCTAGAATTTGGCAATCTCTTATTAAGCTATGTCAGCTTACATATTTTTCAGATTGTTTGAAATTATCACCTGTAAAGCCTGAAATGGATTACAGATTAAAAGCAGGACATTATAAATAAAAACTCAGTGATCAGGGGTAAGAAGGATGATTGGGCTGAAGATGAAAGAACAAAAATTGCATATTGGGATCAAATGAATCTTTTTCTAGCAATCTGCAGGACATAAAATGAAAATGATGTACCTAAAATGCTCACACAATGCCTGCTAAAGCAGAATGAAATGGTGGCTGAACTCATTCTAGCTGCTAAGCTTTATCATGTTAAAACAGAGCATGAGCCATCAGCATAGTTGAAATTTTTCAAAATACTTGTTTTCCTTGCCAAGTTACTTACAACATCATTTTGGAACCAACACACAGTGAGCATAAAAATAAGGCTCTTCGTTCTTTCAGCATAAATTAAACAGCCTAATGTTATTGGGAAAATTATGCAAACAAAATTTAAATCAGATTATGTAAGTACACCTAAGATCTTTCAAAGCAAGATGCCACGATGTACATAAGAGAGAAGCTAAAGTGAAAGAAGCAGACAGTTCAATAGAAAAATGGATAAAAGACTTGATAAGTCAGTGTACAAAAGGGAAAATCCAAATAAGTGCAAAAAAGGGAAGGAGCCTGTTTCTATATTAAATAAATGCAAATTAAAACTACAATGTCTTGCCACTGTGCAGCCACAAAATAGCTAGAATCAAAATTACAAATAGTACCAAGTGCCAACAAGAATATGGAACAACTAGAACTGTATCGCAGGGAGAATGGTGAATTGGTTCAATTTGGAAAACTCAGTATCGACTGAAATTGAACATAAGCATTTCCTGGGGCCACGATTCCATGCTTTACTTTAAACATAATCAACATGTACAAAAATATCTATTAGAAGGATGTTTCAGAATGTTTACAGTAACACTATTCATAAAAGCCAAAAAACAGAGATAGTCAATCTAATGTCTATGAGCAGCAGAATGGATGAGAACCTTATAGTAAACTCAGATAATGAGATACTAGCTAGGAAACAATAAATGAACATTGAACACACAAAACAAACAAATGGGTCTCATGGACCAAGTGTTGAGAAAAAGAATCCAATCACAAAAGAACATGTACTTGGGATGTAGCTCAGCTAGTAGAATACTCACTTAGCATGCAGCAAGCCTTGAGTTTCATCCCCAGTACTGCATAAATCCAGCATGGAAGCTTATGCATCAATGAGGGTCAGAAGCTCAAGACTAATATCCACTACACAGGAAGTTTAAGACTAGCCTGGGATATATAGATCCTGTCTCAAAAAAAATCTATTAAAAACTAAATTAATTAAGAGACCAATGACATGGCCTACTGAGTAATGGTGCCTGCTGCCAAGACTGAAGACCTAACTTGATTCCTGGTAACCTTACATTCTCCTTACATGGTGTAGGAGAAAACTGACTCTTGGAAAGTGATCCTCTAACATTTATACACATGCATGGCACATGCACATACATACAGGTATACACATACACATACAAAATAAATAAAAATGTAACATTTTTAATTAAAAGAAAAGAAGAGTAGCTAGTGCATAATTGCACGTAAATGAAGTTTGAAAGTATGTAAAACAGCTCTACTGTGTTCGGAGATAAAGAAGAGACAAACAGAAACTCAGTACTGCAAAGGGCATTTGGGGCTCTAGGTTCACAGGCTTCTTCATGCTAGGAAAACATACCAGGATTTCAATTATGATTGTGTACATTGAAATATAAATGTTATATTTCAATAAAAAGATGGCAGCATTGGAGAAAGACAAATGGAGAGACAGTGGCTAATGGGTATTGGAAAGGGGCTAGATAGGAGATATAGCATAGTAAAATAAACATGGTTAGCAGCAAATCATTGACAATTCAAAATACATAATAGAGGAATGAGGATATAGTTCAGTTGCTCAAGTATTTGCTTAGTGTGGTAGTTTGAATATGCTTGGTGCAGGAAATGGCACTATTTGAAGGTGTGGCCTTGTTGGAGGAAGTGTGTCACTGTGGGCATGGCCTTAAGACCCTCCTCCTAACCTCATGGGAGCCTGTCTTATCCTGGCAGCCTTCAGATGAAGATGTAGAACTCTCAGCCCCTCCTGCACCATGCCTGCCTGGAAGGTGCCATGTTCCTGTTTTGATGATAATGGACTGAACTTCTGAACATGTAAGCCAGCCCAGATTAAAGAGTTGCCTTGGTCATGGTGTCTGTTCACTGCAGTAAAACCCTAACATATCAGGTTTCTTGGGGAGTGGAAGTTGGGCAGGGCTTTGCCAGATGGCCTGATTTGGGGACAAGCTTGGGGACTGGTGTTTTTTCTGTAGGGTAGGGCCTGGTTACTCTCCTGCCTGAGGGTGGAGGCTGTGAATGGCTGTAATGGCAGTTTGAAAAGTCTGGGAGTTGGGCCTGGCCAGTGAAGTTCCTCATGTAGTGCCTTGGAAGCTCCTGTGACTCAAGATTCACCATGGAAGAATGGTGCTTACTAGCTTGTTCACCATGTATTCAGCCTCTTATATAGCTCCGGACCATCTATCTCTTAGGGGTGGAACCACCCATGGTGGACTGGGCTATCCCACATCAATCATCCAGAAAATGTCCCATAGATATATCCCTTGATTTGAAGGGGTCCCTGCCACCAAAGTTGTCTAGGAGCCTGGAAGCAAGAGATCTCCAGGGACATGACTGACAAGGAATGAGTTTAGGGCAGGGAAAGCCCTCCTGCCACCAAGTTGTCACAAACAGTCAACAAACTGCCCTTGCAGGGAACCCAGGATTTGGTTCCCAGCATCCGCATAAGTGGCTCACAGTCCCCTGTAACTCCAGTTCTAGGAGATCCTTTAGGGACCTACACACACATGCACATAAGCTTACACAGGCATCAATTTAAAAACAAAATTTTTAAAAGGTATTCCTTAAGTCCTATATGAGTCAAAGCTATTTATAATTATAAATATTTATAAATAATTATTTATCATTATAATGCTATTTGTAATGGCAAGCCTGAGAGAGAGAGAGAGAGAGAGAGAGAGAGANGAGAGAGAGAGAGAGAGAGAGAGAGAGAGAGAGAGAGAGAGAGAGAGAGAGAGAGAACCAGGGAGTGTCACCTTATAGGTTATAATTTGCTCTTGTTTCTCTCTTGCTCTCTTGTCTTCTTGCTCCTGCTCTGTCCCCTCACCCCTTTCCCCCTCTCTTCCCATTCCCTTCCCTCCCACTCTCCTGTTCATGGCTGGCCTCTACTCCTCTACTCTGCTACTTTTCTTATCTCTCTGCCTTTCTATGCTCCTACTACCCTCTTAACTCACCTCCCCATGCCCTGAATAAACTCTATTCTATACCTTTTTTAAAAGGTTATAATTCAAATATATGAGAAGATGTAGTGATTGGATAAAACCTGGCGATAGAAGATTAAATACAAAATAAAATATACTAAATGAAAATAAAACAGAGATCTTGTATCCTGGATCTCTCAGAGACCAGTCCAAGAAGGAGAGCATGCAGGCCATGCATGCAACAGAGCTTCTTGGACAGGGTACTTTCAGGCATTCATCCTCAGCCAGGAGGCAGAGCTGAGACTCAGACCTCTGGGCACCTTCCCCACCAGAAGAGAGTAGGCCTCCAGGGAGGGCTCTGACCCCAGGACTAAGGTGAGAGCGCCATCTTGTATCCCTGGTCTCTCAGAGACCAGTCCGCATGGGAGAGCATACTGGCTGCAGAAGCAACACAGCTTTTTGGAAAGGGTCCCTTTGGGCATTCATCATCAGCCAGGAGGGGGAGCTGAGCTCCAGACCTCTGTGCACCTTCCCTGCCAGAGGAGAGCTTGCCTGCACAGAATGTTCTGACCAATGGCACTGAGGCAAGAGTTGGACTCACAGGAGTGCTAACAGAGGCTAACAGAATCACAGGAGGAACAAGCTCCAGCCAGAAACAGCTAGAACATCTAACAGCAAAGATTACCAGATGGCAAAAGGCAAACGTAAGAATCTTACTAAAAGAAACCAAGACCATTCCATGACAAAACAAGATTTACACAATATCTTTCCACGTATCAAGCCCTTCAGAGGATTATAATGGGAAAACACCAACTCAAGGACAGAAACTACACCCTAGAAAAAGCAAGAAAGTAATCCTTCAACAAACCTAGAAGAAAATAGCCCCAAGAACAGAATCCCAACTCTAACAACAAAAATAATAGAAAACAACAATTACTTTTCCTTAATATCTCTTAATATCAATGGACTCAATTCCCAAATAAAAAGACATAGACTAACATACTGCCTACATAAACAGGACCCAACTTTTTGCTGCTTACAGGAAACCCACCTCAGGGACAAAGACAGACACTTCCTCAGGGAAAAAGGCTGGAAAACAATTTTCCAAGCAAATGATCCAAAGAAACAAGCTGGAGTAGCCATTCTAATATTAAATAAAATCGACTTTGTCCAACCCAAAGTTATCAAAAAAAAAAAAAAAAAGGAGCGCATTTCATACTCATCAAAGGTAAAATCTTCGAAGATGAAATCTCAATTGTGAATATCTAAGCTCCAAATGCAAGGGCATCCATGTTCATTAAAGAAACTATAGTAAAGCTCAAAGTATATATTGCACCTCACACAATAATAGTGGGAGACTTCAACACCCCCCCTCTCATCAATGGACAGATCCTGGAAAGAAACTAAACAGAGACAAACAGAAACTACCAGAAGTTACGAAAGAAATGGATTCAACAGATATCTACAAAACATTTTATCCTGAAACAAAAATATATATCTTTTTCTCAGCACCTCATGGCACCTTCTCAAAAACTGACCATATAATTGGTCACAAAACAGGCCTCCACAGAGACAAAAATATTGAAATTATCCCATGCATCCTATCAGATCACCATGGACTGAGGCTGATCTTCAATAACAACATAAATAATAGAAAGTCAACCTTCGTATCGAAACTGAATAACATTTTATTCAAGGATAACTTGGTCAAGGAAGAAATAAAGAAAGAAATTAAAGACTTTTTAGAGTTTAATGAAAATAAAGCCACAAAATACCCAAACTTATGGGACACAATGAAAGCAGTCCTTAGAGGAAAACTCATAGCTCTGAGTGCTGCCAAAAAGAAACTAGACAGAGCATACACTAGCAGCTTGACAACACACGTAAAGGCTCTAGAACAAAAGGAAGCAAATTCACCCAAGAGGAGTAGA
>NC_034613.1:79990984-79992043 GCF_900095145.1 Mus pahari
GAATTAGAAAGGGCAATTTGCAAATTCATCTGGAATAAAAAAAAAAAAAAAAAACCTAGGATAGCAAAAACTCTTCTCAACAATAAAACAACCTCTGGTGGAATCACCCTGCCTGACCTCAAGTTGTACTACAGAACAATTGGGATTTAAAAAAAAAAAAAACTGCATGGTACTGGTACAGCAACAGATAGGCAGAGCAATGGAATAGAATTGAAGACCCAGAATTGAACCCACACAACTATGGTGACTTGATTTTTGACAAGGGGGCTAAAACCATCCAGTGGAAAAAAGAGCATTTTCAACAAATGGTGCTGGCACAACTGGCAGTTACCATGTACAGGGATGCCAATTGAACCATTCTCATCTACTTGTACAAAGCTCAAGTCTATGTGGATCAAGGAACTCCACATACAACCAGAGACACTGAAACTTATAGAGGAGAAAGTGGAGAAAAGCCTCAAAGATATGGGCACAGGGGGAAAATTCCTAAACAGGACAGCAACGGCTTTTGCTGTAAGATAGAGAATTGACAAATGGTTCCTTATAAAATTGCAAAGCTTCTATAAGGCAAAAGACACTGTCAGTAAGACAAAAAGGCCACCAACATGGTGGGAAAGGATCTTAACTAATCCTAAATCAGATAGGGGACTAATATCCAATATATATAAACAACTCAAGAAGATGAACTCCAGAAAATCAAATAACCCTATTAAAAAATAGGGCAGAGAGCTAAACAAAGAATTTTCAACTGAGGAAGACCAAAGGGCTGAGAAGTACCTGAAAAAATGTTCAACATCCTTAATCATCAGGGAAATGCAAATAAAAACAACCATGAGATTTCACCTCACACCAGTCAGAACTGCTAGGATCAAAAATTCAGGTGACAGCCAATGCTGAAGAGGATGTGGAGAAAGAGGAACACTCCTCCATTGCTGGTGGGATTGCAAGCTTGTACAACCACTCTGGAAATCAGTCTGGTGGTTCCTGAAAAAACTGGATATAGTACTACCGGAAGATCCAGCAATACCTCTCCTGGAAGATGTTCCAACTGGTAATAAG
>NC_034613.1:79992603-79994249 GCF_900095145.1 Mus pahari
TGAACTAACCAGTACCCCCTGAGCTCGTGTCTCTAGCTGCATATATAGCAGAAGATGGCCTAATCGGCCATCACTGGGAAGAGAGGCCCCTTGGTCTTGTAAACTTTATATGACCCAGCACAAGGGAAGGCCAGGGCCAAGTCGTGGGAGTGGGTGGGTAGGGGAGCAGGGGCGGCGGGGAGTATAGGGAACTTTCAGGATAGCATTTGAAATGTAAATAAAGAAAATAATAATAAATAAAAAGATAGAATATTAAAAGCAGTAAGGGAAAGAGAACAAGTAACATATAAAGGCAGACCTATTAGAATTACACCAGACTTCTCACCAGAGACTATGAAAGCCAGAAGATCCTGGACAGATATGATACAGATGCTAGGAGAACACAAATGCCAGCCCAGGCTACTATACCCAACAAAACTCTCAATTACCATAGATGGAGAAACCGAAGTGTTCCATGACAAAACCAAATTCACAAAATAACTGTACACGAATCCAGACATTCAAAGGATAATAAAGGGAAAACACCAACCTAAGGATGAAAATTATGCCCTAGAAAAAGTAAGAAAGTAATCCTTCAACAAACCTAGAAGAAGATAGCCTCAAGAACAGAATCCCAATTCTAACAACAAAAATAACAGGGAACAAAAATTACTTTTCCTTAATATCTCTTAATATTAATGGACTCAATTCCAAATAAAAAGACATAGACTAACAGACTGCCTATATAAACAGGACCCACCTTTTTGTTGCTTATAGGAAACCCACCTCAAGGAAAAAGACAGACACTTCCTCAGGGTAAAAGGCTTGTAAAAACAATTTTTCAAGCAAATGGCCCAAAGAAACTAACAGGAGTAGCCATTGTAATATCGAATAAAATCGACTTCCAACCCAAAGTTATCAAAAAAAGACAAGGAGGGGCACTTCATATTCATCAAAGATAAAATCTTCACAGATGAAACCTCAATTGTGAATATTTTTGCTCCAAATGCAAGGGCATACACAGTCATTAAAGAAACTATAGTAAAGCTTAAAGGACACATTGCACCACACACAATAATAGTGGGAGAGTTCAAAATCTCCTCATTGAACAGATCCTGGAAAAAGAAACTAAACAAAGACACATTGAAACCAACAGAAGTTATGAACAAAATGGACTTAACAGATATCTACAGAACATGTTATCCTAAAACAAAAGGATATACCTTCTTCTCAGCACCTCATGGTACCTTCTCCAAAACTGACCATATAATTGGTCACAAAATGGGCCTCAACAGAGACAAAAATATTGGAATTATTCCATGCATCCTATCAGATCACCATGGACTAAAGCTGATGTTTAATAACAACATAAATATTAGAAAGCCACCGGGCGGAGTGTCACATGCCTTTAATCCCAGCACTCGGGAGGCAGAAGCAGGCAAATCTCTGAGTTCGAGGCCACCCTGGTCTATAGAGTGAGTTCCAGGACAGCCAGGGCTACACAGAGAAACCCTGCCTTGAAAAACAAAAACAAAAAACAAAACAAAAAAAATTATAGAAGGCCAACATTCATGTGGAAGCTGAAAAACACTCTACTCAATGATGACTTGGTCAAGGAAGAAAGAAAGAAAGAAATTAAAGACTTTTTAGAGTTTAATGAAAATGAA
>NC_034613.1:80031861-80033489 GCF_900095145.1 Mus pahari
TAGCTGCATATGCAGCAGAAGATGGCCTAGTCGGCCATCATTGGGAAGAGAGGCCCCTTGGTCTTGCAAACTTTATATGCCCCATACAGGGGAAGGCCAGGGCCAAGAAGTGGGAGTGAGTGGGTAGGGGAGCAGGGTATAGGGGACATTCGGAAAAGCATTTGAAATGTAAATGAAGAAAATATCTAATAAAAATTTAAAAAAAGAAGCACGCCCAATCTCAAAACAAAATAATAAAGAAGCAGCACACCCTAAAGGTTAATTCTGGACATATATCAATCAACTATGAAAACAGCAGACTGAGGGGTCTTCAAAATTCAGACCTCTATTATATTCCCAATATATTTTACTCCCTTGGAACAGAACATTCAATTATATTTTTTTCAAATGATGTTCTCTAACTAGAGGTTAGTGGATCAAGAATATTGAGATGTATATCTTTGCCCAATAAATAAACTGTGGCACTCATCAAGAAGAAGAAAGAAAATAAAACAGAAAGAATAGTGTCAGTTTCAGTAATAGTCTAGCCAGAGTCTAAGAATAAATAAAGCAAACGTATAGTCTCTGTGAGAAGCCAGTTCATCCCAATCACTGTGTATAAATGGAAAACCATGTGTCTTAGTTAGGGTTACTATTGCTACAACCATGACCAAAGCAAATTGAGGTGGACAGGGTTTATTTGGCTTACACTTTCACATTGTAGTTTGTCACTGAAGGAGGTCAGGACAGGAACTCAAGCAGGGAATGAACATGGAGGCAGGAAATGATGTAGAGGTAATGGAGGGGTGCTGCTTGCTTCTCATGGCTTGCTAAGCCTGCTTTCTCATAGAACTCAGAATCACCAGCCCAGCGATACCACCACCCAGAATAGGCTGGGCCTTCTCACATCAATCACTAATTAATAAAATGCACTACAGACTTGCCTGCAGAACCATCTTATGGAGGTATTCTCTTAATTGAGGTTCCTTCCTCTCAGATGACTTTAGCTTGTGTCAAGTTATCATAAAACTAGCAACGCTCCTCCATCACTGGTGGGATTGCAAACTGATACAACCACTCTGGAAATCAATCTGGCAGTTCTACCTGAAGACACAGCTACACCTCTCCTGGGCATATACCCAAAAGTTGCTCCACCATACTCCAAGGAAACATGCTCCACCAGGTTCATAGCATCCTTATTCGCAACAGCCAGAAACTAGAAGCAACCCAGATGTCCCTCAACTGAAGAATGGATACAGAAAATGTGGTTCATTTACACAATGGAATACTACCTTGCTATTAAAAACAAGGACATCATGAATTTCACAGGCAAATGGATTGAACTAGAAATTATCACCCTGAGTGAGGTAACACAGGCCCAAAAGTACAGAATACCCATGATACACCCCACAGATCATAAGAAGTTATACAAGAAGGAAGACACAAGTGAGAATACTTCAATCTCACTTGGGAGAAATAACCAATTAATCATAGGAGGCAGAGGGAGGGAGGGACCTTGGTGGGAGAGGGGAGGGTGAAGGGGTGTGATATGGAGGGTATGATGGCTATTCCTAGTTGTCAACTTGACTACATCTGTAATGACCTACAATCCAGAAATGGAGGGCACACCTGTGATACAGATCTTGAAG
>NC_034613.1:80034019-80036245 GCF_900095145.1 Mus pahari
AAGAACTCACCTTCAGTAGTTAGACAGGGCTCCCAGTGGAGGGATGAGGACATCAACCCACCTTCAAACTTTTGACCTAGAATTGTTCCTGTCTAAAAGAAATTCAGGGACAAAATGGAGCAGAGAAGGAATTGTGGAGCAGTAACTGGCCCAACTTAGTTAGGACCCATCTCACTCAGGGGGACAAACCAAAGCAGAACACTATTACTGGTGCTATGATGTGCTTGCAGACAAGAGCCTAGCATGGCTGTCCTCTGAGAGGCTCTACCATCAGAGACTGAGACACATGCAGGTACTTATAGCCAACCAACAGTTAGACTGATGTCAGGGACCCCTATGGAAGAGTTTGGAGAAAGACTAAAGCAGCTGAAGAGGATGGCAACTCTATGGAAAGATCAACAGTGTCAACTAACCCAGACCCCTGTTAGCTCCCAGAGACTAAACCACCAACCAAAGAGCACACAGCAGCTGTTCTGAGGCCCCTGGCACATATGCAGCAGAGGACTGACTGCCTTGTCTGGCCTCAGTGGGAGAGGATGTGCCTAATCCTGTAAAGACTTGATGTCCCAGAGAAGGGGGATGGCCAAGGGGGGCACTCTCTCAGAGGAAAAGGGGAGGGGGAATTGGGTCAGGAAGGGGGTACAACATTTGGGATGTAAATGATTTAAAAAACTAGCCATCACACCATGTAACCAAAAATGTGAGTTTTGAATTCCAAATTCACCAGATAGGAAGATATTCATTCATGAATATATTCTTTTTGTTTTCACTTATGGGGTGATTCACATATAAAATGATACTTCAATAATTTTGGAAGAATTTGGAATTAAATTTGGAAGGTATAATATGCCAAAATCTAGCTAAGCGTTAATAACTAAGGAGGAGACATGACAGAATGAACCACTGAATGGGGGTGGGGGAGTGTCAGGAAGAGTTCACAGGGGCAAACCCACTGCCACATGTTCCATCACAACTNAAGATGGGAATATAAAAAAGGGTGGCATGAGTCTCTTGGAGATGTTCAGAAAAAAACCTCCAGCCTGTCTCCAGACACTATTGCCTTCATAGCATCTCCCTCAACCAGAGTGATCTCCACCCCAGTGCCTGCTCCCATCAGGCAGCAAGGTGCTTTGTGATTTCAAAGCAGCTCCTCAGCCACTATTAGCTGAGAAGGACCTTGCTGACCAATCAGGATTCAGGGGTGTGGCCTCCCATTGTTCAGGGTGGGCTCATAAGATGGTGCCTCTGAGACCTCTGGACCAGACCACCACAAGGCATCAAGATGGCGAAAGCGACTAAGAAGACGCACAATCTGACACAGGATGTTGAGCCAGCAACCTCGACATCCAAACCCAAGACAGTGAAGATTTGCTGTCGTCAGTCCTGTTCCAAATGTAGCAAGAAGATAAGGAGACCCAAGGTAAGCACAGTCCTTTCTCCTGTGATTTCCCCTCCCCCAGCACTCCTAACCCTTGCGTGGCCTGGCATTGACTCCCTCTCACCCATAGCTCTTCTCCTACAATCCCCTTCATGTAGTCCAGCTTTTCGAAGACTCAAATGCCCTTGTCACCTTACTCTGTTGAACTTCCAGGTGCAGAAGCCTAAAAAGAAGAGCAAGAAAACACTGCCAAGCATGCCTAACAGAAAGACTACTAAGAAACCTACACCACCTAAAAAAAGGACCAATAAAGGCAAAGGGAAAGAACTATTTGGTCACTACCGCCGTTTGCTGAAAGAGCTGTCAACAGGTACTGGGAAGGAGCCCCAACATAGCAGCACTGAGAGCTCCAGGATTTCAACAAGTGAGTAAGAGTGCCAGTAGACTCAGCAAGCCAACCAAAGACCTGGGAATCTGTGAAAAGGATTGGCAGCTGAGCAATGCCAAACTGTGTCATCTCAATATATAAGTACTACACAGCTCTTTGACTGTGGTGAAAATAAACTCAGATATGAAAATTATGTGTCCCTGAGAATCTCTGTCAGAGCAAAGGAGGAAGGAATGGGAGGGAAAGGGGGCTGGGGAAGAAGGAGGGGGTGGGATGGAAGAAGGAAGAAACATCGTATACAAGAAACGGGAAGTATTGGGTCTTACAGGGATGGGAGCCAGACAAGAACATCTAAAGTCCCGCAGACAATGAAGGATTATGATTGAGCTAGCATGGAGTACTGAAGACAGGCTTTCTCCTGATGCTTTATCTCACAGGCCAAGGATGAGAAGGGACATTT
>NC_034613.1:80036594-80043642 GCF_900095145.1 Mus pahari
ATAAACTGGTTGCATGTCTAGTATCCCAGAAACACACTTGGAAAGTAGAAACNGCAGGACCAAAGCAAGTTCCAGGCCAAACTGGAAACATGTGAACCTGTCTAAATAAATAAAGTCCTTAATTGCACCCCAAGGAAAATAATAGTGTTTAAAGCCAAATAAAAAATAAAAATAAAAAAAAACCTGTGGAGCTGATAGCCTAATTCCTCCAAAACTTTGGACTTTGGAGGTGGAGTTAGGTTATGGATTGGTCTTCATGCAATCCTTTCAATAAAGCAAGGAGCATGATCTACACTCTATAGGGAAATTTAAAATATTATATCTGTTCTTTCAAATGTCTTTGCCTTTTTATTATTTTTTTCATCTCTGGAGGTAGTGTCATCTTACAAAAAGAAAATAACAAAATGTGCATGCTTGCAAAATGTGTAGTGTTTGATGCATTTTGTCACATGTAGATACTGAGGAAAACATTACCAAAAGAATAAAAGTGAACACTTTCTTTCAAAAGGTAAGGGTTTAGTTTTGGCAAAATAGTTAAATAAATCATGGAACTTCTCAAATATTCATGTATTCTATCCATGGTTTAACTGATTTGGGCCAAAGTATGAATTAGCTGCCTATAAAGTTACAAAATGAAAGAGTGTAAATAAACTAAATTACTCACTTTTTAAAGAAAAAAACCCATCAGAGTCCCTCTTACTATCAATTGCAAGCACAGTTACCCCATTCTGCACTCCTGGGATTTAGGGAACTCTCTTGTTACTGTAAATGTGGTGTTCCAAAAGTGTTACACGGGGGAACACTTGACTTTGTAACCCAACATCAGCCTTTTCACTCAGTCCAAGTCCTCTGAGACTCACTTAAGACACAGTTGTAGGGAGAGGGTGTGCATTTTGTTTTTTAGTAGTAGTACAAGGTGTATCACAGCTTAATCACTTGTTTTATTTGTTTAAGATAGGGTCATGTTATGTGGGCCAATACAGCCATAACTCACAATCCTCCTGCCTCAGCCTCCTAAGATTGGAAGTATAAGCATGTATCATCACACCCAAGCCCATTATTCATTTAAGGACACTGCATCCTGGTTCTCTGGTGGTGGGATGAGATAAGACTTATAAGGGCAAATCACTCATTATATTTGAGTACCTGAGATAACTTGCAACATCATTTTGTTTTATTTAAGTTAGAATGCACAGCATTAGATTCATATTAGATTATGACATTTTCAAAAAACGTTTGATTTTGTTGCTTTTCCTCCCCCATCTTCTCTCCTGTCTTAGCATTTCTCTTGCTGTGCTAGAGCACCATGACCAGAAGTAACTTGAGGAGGAAAGGGTTGATTTCAGCTNACAGCTTAAAGTTCCTCATGAAGGGGAATCAGGGCAGGAGCTCAAGCAGACCNAGAACCTGGCAGCCAGAAATGCAGCAGAGGCTGTTGGGGAATGCTGCTTAGTACAAGGCCTCTTGTTCCTCGTGTCCTGCACAGGCTGCTTTCTTATACCATCCAGGACCACCAGCCCAAGGTGTTACTAATCATCATGACCTAGCCCTATCCCCGATCCCTCCACAAACACAGTAATCATCAATCAAGAAAACACACCTGATATAGTGGCCTCTTGTGAGGCTATGCCAGTGCCTGGCAAACATAGAAGTGGATGCTCACAGCCAGCTATTGGATAGAATACAGGGCCCCCAATGGAGGAGCTAGAGAAAGTACCCAAGGACCTGAAGGGGGCTGCAACCCTGTAGGTGGAACAAAAATATGAACTAACCAGTACCCCCTGAGCTTGTGTCTCTAGCTGCATATGTAGCAGAAGATGGCCTAATCAGCCATCACTGGGAAGAGAGCCCCCCTTGGTTTTGCAAACTTTATATGCCCCAGTACAGGGGAAGGCCAGGGCCAAGAAGTGGGAGTGGGTGGGTAGGGGAGCAGGGGCTGGGGGGGAGGGTATAGGGAACTTTCGGGATAGTATTTGAAATGTAAATAAAGAAAATACCTAATAAAAAATTTTTAAAAAAGAAAAAAAGAAAACACACCCACCACAGGCTTAACTACAAGTAAATTTGGTGGGTCCATTTACTCAATTGAGATTTCCTCTGCATCATTTCCTGCCTTGAGATCCTGTGCTGACTTCCTCTGATGGTGGACTGGGAGTGCAAGGGGAGTAAACCTTTTCCTTTCCAAGTTGCCTCTAATCATGGTGTTTTATCACAGCATCCATTAGAGCTGTTGATAATGTAACAAAATATCAACTTATGGTATTCATTATTTATATATTTGGGTTAAATATCAAACAAATTATAAGCTAAATATTAATTAGCAAACATTGTTTTTTCTCCTCTTAATTTTGTATATGACAATTTTATTTTCTTTATTCTTATGCTTATTCTTATGCTTGTGGCCACAAGAATCATGTTTGTGTCTTCTCACAGTGAGATTTGGAATCTACATTCAAGACCATAAAATCCCAAGAAAAGTGACATATATATGCAGAATAAGGTGAGGACCTTCCAAGCAGTACACAGAGGCAAATGGAAATTTCGAAACACTTTTATGTTGTTGTTTTCTTCTTTTGTTTTTGTTGTTTTGTTTTTGTTTTTATTTTGTTTTGATCAATAAAATAGAATCAAATTCCCAGAAATAAACCCAAACATCTATGCACACTTGATCTTGGACAAAGTTGCCAAAACCAAACAGTGAAAAAAAGAAAGCATCTTCAACAAACAGCGCTGGTCTAACTGGCAGTCTGCATGTAGAAGAATNCAATTTGATTTATATTCATCACCTTGCACAAAGTTCAAGTCCAAGTGGATCAGGGACCTCAACATAAACCAGATTCACTGAATCTAATGGAGGAGTAAGTAGGAAATAGCCTCAAACTCATTAGCACAGGGGAAATTTTCCTGAACAGAACACCAGTGGCTCAGGCTCTAAGCTCAACAATTAATAAATGGGACTTCATGAAACTGAAACACTTTGGTAAGGCAAAGGATACTGTCAATAGGACAAAATGGCTACCTACAGATTGGGGAAAGATCTTCAATAACTCTATAACTAATAGAGGGATAGTATTCAAAATATATAAAGAATTAAAGATGTTAGACTCCAAAAAAACAAACAAGCCAATTTTAAAATAGGGTACAGAGGAAAACAGAATTCTCAACAGAGAAATCTCGAGTGATTGAGAAGCACTTAAAGAAATATACTCTTTTCTAATATTAACCTTTCCAAAGCACATCCACATAAAGGAACAGGTTCCCATGTCTTCTTACCCTTTCACAATTGGCCTTCCTAAATTTACTAGGAGAAGTTGTCCCCAATGTAAAAAGTACAGGATACCAAAAAGGGACATTTTCAGATACAATGCACACTGGCATTTGTGAACGGAAAATAACAGATCTTCAAGGCACAGTAACACATTGATTTTCAAGTAAAGTTACTTCAAGTTTTTGCCTTCAGCAAAATTAAATGAGGGTCAGAAATGGAGTTGTGAGCTGTTAGATATTTCTTAGTTCCTTTNCTTATTTGCAGTACTGGGTATCGATTATCCTTGTGGATGCCAGGCAAACACTTTATCACCAAACTGTATCCTCACTGTTTTTCACTGTTTTAAAAGACAGGGTCTCACTATGTAGCATTGGCTGTCCTGGAACTTGATATGTAGAGCAAGGTGACCACAGACCCACAGAGTTCCTTCTGCTCCTGCCTCTGGGAGTACTGGGATTAAAGTTTTGCCAGTACTATTTGGTACACCACTAAAGGTAATTTCTCTCCCTCCCTCATCCATCATTAATTGCATAGAGATTCTCAGGGAGAATTATGCAGCATGAGCCTCTCCCCTAATAACAGTTAACGGGCTATAAATCTTCAGGAGAAGAATGGAACCATGTAAACTCTTCCCCACCACACTGACCCTTATTTTTTACATGAAATACCATTTCAGTAACTTGCCAATGCTGGTCTTGAACCAGGAAATCTCTGAATTGGTATTTTTTCTGGCAGGAGCTACAGGCCTGGGTCACCAGATCTAATTAATAGTTATAATTTTATGATAAATTACCAGGCATTTGTACATCTAACAAGGGGAGAAGTCAGAGAATTAAGTAATATAGTATAAAAAAAAATCCCGGGTTTTGTGTGTTTGGTTAGGTTTGGTTTTTGAGATCTTTATCCTAGAACTCATGATGCTCTTGCATCTATGCCCTCAATGTTGAGATTATAAGTTTATATCATCATGCTCAGCTCAAGAAAAATGTTCCATCTATAATTGTTCTTTAATTTTTGATATTTTCTCGTGTGTGTATGTGTGTGTGTGTGTGAGTGAGTGATTGTGTGTGCATGTGCCCCATGTTAAAGAGGTGCTGGCCCCCGAAGCTGGTTCCTAGTAGTTGTGAGCTGCCTGATGTGAGTGCTGAGAATTAAACTCAGGTCTTCAGCAAGAAAATATATACAAATATGTGCTGTTAGCCACTGAGACACTTCTCCAGTCAGCCTCCAGTCTCCATTTTTTGTTAGTATTCAACAGTTTACTCAGTGCTCAATTGTGTAAAAAATGAAAACTAGTCATATGATAGATGCCAAATTCTGACTTGCTTTTTAAATACTTTAGCTAATTATTTAATAAGTTTATATATTGTATTTTGGTGATATTCACCCCTCCTTATCTCTTCCCATACCCGTCCCATTCTTGCAATGAATAACGTTTGTTTTTAAGACAAAAAGTAAAGAGAAAAGGTGTGATCTTATTGAAATGCTTTCACAATATAATATTTTTAAAGATTTATTTTTTTATATGTGTGAGTATTTTCCTGCATGTATGTGCATCACGTGCATGCCTAGTGCCTGTATAGGTCAGAAGAGGGCATCAGTTGTCCTGCAACTAGAGTTACAGATAATTAGGCATCATGTGAGTGCTAGAAACTGAACCTGGGTCCTCTGTAAAAGCAACAAGTGCTCTTAAACAGTGTGTTATCTCTCCAGCTCTCACAGTATAATACGGTTTTTAAGTTTATCAAATTTTCAAATTATTTGCTTTTAATTATCTAATTTGACCAACTAAGTAACTGCCTGAAATCAACTTGCCAACATGTCTCATGATTATAGGAAAAAATTATCAGCATATATTAGTCATACATAATAATAGGTTTCATCGTGACATTTGCATAAATGTATATAATGTACTTTGGTAGTATTCANCCCCTAATAACCTTTCATGTCACCCTAGCATTCATGACGCAGCCCTTTCTCATCCTAAATATGTCCTTTTTTGTTGTTGTTAATCATGAAATTTAAGGTTACCCATAAAACCCTGGTTAAAGCTAACTATTGGCTACACCACTATAGAAATTTCTCCCTGTCCCCAGTGATTATTAACTGCAGAGAAGTCCTCAGGGAGGGGTGGAGACTCATGAGCCCCTCTGACTAACAGCAGTTAACTGTCTATAAATATTTAGTGATATGTGGGGCCACACGAGCCCTTCCCCCACAGCAACAGTTACAGCTCACTAATCTTCAGGAAGGGTGGAGTCTCATGAGCTGCTCTGACTAACAACAGTTAACTGTCTATAAATCTTTAGAGATGGGTGGGGCCATGAAGCTCTTGCCCTTACCAACAGTTAACAGCTCATTAATCTTCAGGAAGGGTGGAGCCTTGTGACCCCCTCCTCCACTGGAAAAATGTTTTGAATACTTCAAATAGACACATACACAATTTGTTGTCAAACAATATATCTGAGGTCAATATTCATGCATTAGGAAAATACTCTATTCAAAAAATGAAATATTACTTTGTAGAGAACATGTAATGACGGAAGTCCTTTTTAAAATAATGTGCAGCTATTCTTAGTACAGGATAGGTTACCAAGTAACTATGGAAGTTATATTTCATTGCACACCATTTTAGATTGACCCAGAAAGTTTACTCTGAAGTGACAATATTTCCAAGATTAGTTTTCATAACTGATAGAGCTTGTAATTAAAACGTTAAATGCCAGAGTTACAATATGAGAAAATACGTTTTTTTAGCATTTTATTTTTAGAGGTTTAACAGGTAAGTAAATTTGAAGACCAGAGTGCGAGGCCTCACATCTCCATCAAATCCATTCTAACTGGGATGCAATCATCTGATATTTTGTATGATGCTATCAGTGGAAATTTTATCCAACTAAAGTATACATCTTCACAATACAAAGATGTTGAACCTCTTTGTTCATTGTGTAAATATATCATATCCTATATACAAAGTAATAATACTCTTTAAAAAAAGTTCATGTTTAACAGGTAATATTTGCGAATGAGAGTTATTCACCCACACCTAGTTACCAAATCTATGCTAAGTATCATTGCATATGCCAACACTTCAAATGGAGTGACAGGAAGATCAAAAGTTCAAAGTCATCCTCTACTACATAGAGAATATGAAAACCAGTATGGTGTACATCAGACTCTGTATGTATATGTGTGTGTGTGTGTGTGTGTGTGTGTGTGTGTGTGTCCAAAACAATGAAATTACTGTACAAAAACAGGGGAACACTTCTGGATAACAGAATGGACAAGAATTCTTAGGAATATTTGGACAATTCCCTAAATATACGGAAAAGAAAATACAATGCAGGCAAGTGGGGACAGGTGTGGTGATTAACTAGTCATACCTAGCTCACAAAAGGCAGAGGCAGAAGGATTTAAGGGTTCACAGCCAGTAAAACCACCCAGTGGAAAAAAGGTATTTTCAACAAATGGTGCTGGCTTAAATGGTGGATATCATGTAGAAGAATGTGAATTGATCATTACTTATCTTCTCATAAAAAGCTGAAGTAGAAAGTAGGGAAAAGATATGGGCACAGGGGAAAAATTCCTGACCAGAACAGCAATGGCTTGTGCTGTAAGATCGAGAATCAACAAATGGGACCTCATAAAATTGCAAAGCTTCTGTAAGGCAAAAGATACTGTCAATAAAACAAAAAAGCCACCAACAGATTGGGAAAGGATTTTTACCAATCCTAAATCTGATAGAGGACTAATATCCAATATATACAAAGAGCTCAGGAA